>NW_007734649.1:55141-56782 GCF_000696425.1 Galeopterus variegatus | reverse complement strand
TTACTCTTGGAACCTGAACCATATAGCTTGCAGCTGGACATTAGAATGCAATGATTCTTGTCTACGTGATTGCTAGAACATAACTACTTCTGCTCACACTGTACACAGAATAATTACAAAAGAAATTATTAGCCCAGGTGGCCATTCTTTACTAGCTTACTAACTATATTTTTTTGAGGTTAACAGGAACTGGAATCCATGACTTGACTTCATGGAGGACGGTCACCATGAATCAGCTCCCACCTGAGAAGTTCTTTGATGTTTATCTGCAATTTTATGATTATGCCTGCCCGTCCCTGCTTATTAGGTCACCATGCATCTGCCCCCCTACCACCTGTCCCTATAAAACCCTTTGGAAAGTCTGGGAAAAGCAGAGATGGTCTTTGAGACATGAGTCCACCATTTATTTCCCCAGGCTGCCAGGTGCCCGATTAAAGGCTACCTTTCCTTATACCAACAATTGTCTCTCCATTATAGGCTATTGAGCAGCGAGCAAATGGACTTTGGGGTTTAGGTAACGAATCTGGTGAGCCCAGCCAGGAGATTATGCAATCTGGGTGGCCTAGCCCCCTCGGCTGCTGCCGAGAGAGAGGCTTTGGCAGCCAGGGTGCGTTGGTTGCTCGTGGCTCGCTGACCCTGCAGCTGTGATCTTAGGGACTTTCCCATGGCTGCCAGAGGTTTTTTCCCTCCAGGGACACTCCCTGTCCTCCCAGCCAAAGCGACAGCTGCACTTTCAGTTGGTGAAGGAACTGTAGCTGTTTAGACAGCCAGTAAGTCACATCAGTGTGCACACTGAGAACACCCTGCCCAGCCACTTGAACCCTTTCTGGGTTGTTTGGACCCAGCTGGGTCGTTTGTGGTACTGAACTGGCCAGGGAGAAAGGGACTCAAGGACTGTAATCCGGTTTCCCAGGATGGGGAATTTGTCTTGCTAGGTGCCTGTTTGTTTCTGTTTGTCACTCTGGCTACTCATTCTAACTTTGTCATCAAGACAGAGTTATTGGTAGAGGAAAACTCGGGGTTTTTCTACCTGTCCTTTAACTGTTATATGGCAGCTGGTCTGCTGGACTAACACTGGAAAAATTTGTCCTCCTGAATTGGCCCATACACCTGGGGACAGTTTGCTGTTTTATTTAAGTGCCAGTGAGTTGTTAGTCACCCCTGGGTTTTTTCCATTTGATAGGGTGTTCCACAGATTCTCAGTCACTAACATAATCTTTAAGTTTCCTTTCTCTTTTTGAGGCAACTCAATGAAATGACCCAAATGCAGATGAGGGACCAGACTTAGATTCCAGTTCCTTAGGGCACTCGCCAGGCTTTTAAGTCCTGAATTAAATGAGTTACTACAGTGTGGACCAACCCCAAGTGCTTCAACATTTCTTTTAGGAGCTTTGTTTATTGAAGGAAGTTAAATTCGGGGGTGCAGGGACACAACCCAGCAACAATGGGATTCACATTTAAAAAAATATATATTGGCACTTGGGAAATGTCTGAGCCCAGGAAACATTAAACCAGTGTTTGAACATTCACTGTCTGGCTATTGCTGATTCCTTTGGGAAGGGACCCCTAAACCCCCTTGCTCTGTGGATAATATTTCAGACCATCAAGATAGATAATTATATCTGGGTAATATCTTGTAAA
>NW_007734649.1:53867-54423 GCF_000696425.1 Galeopterus variegatus | reverse complement strand
GGATGTTGATACAAAAAATAAAAGGAGAAAAATCCAAGAGACAGATGATAGAACAAGATAAAAAAAAAAGTCTAATGAAAAATGAGAAAGCCCAGGGGCTCCCTTGAACTTATTAGAGGCTATAGTTATCTCCCTACCGAAGCCCCAGGTGCATTCGACAGTGGGGAACCAAATGATTGCTCAATATTAAATATCAAAATGACTCTCCTGAAAAACAGCAACTTCATGTCCAGGTACCCCCAGAGCAAGCCCTATGATGGCACACACTACTCACCCATCCAGAAGAACAAAAGGAAGAACTCATGCCATCAGAGATCTACGAAAGAGTGAGTGACCTTGCTTGGGCAGACGGGATACTTGGTTGTGCCAAATATGTGGAACCAGCAGCCATTGAATTGGAGGAGGGGACCATGTTCCACATAAGAGACAATATCCCTTTAAAGGGGGGCCTTAAAAGACATTAACCTCCGACAACAAGGACATAAAACATCCAGCAAAAATCTTGACATTGTTAAAAGCAGTTCTGCTGCCAGTTAAGATTGCCCAGGCCATCAGA
>NW_007734649.1:50426-53609 GCF_000696425.1 Galeopterus variegatus | reverse complement strand
AAAAATCTTGACATTGTTAAAAGCAGTTCTGCTGCCAGTTAAGATTGCCCAGGCCATCAGAAAGATTCCCAAATAACTAAGGGAAACCAAGCAGCCAACAGAACAGCAAAACAGGCAGCTAAAGAAATGCAGTCATTAGGAGCTTTGATAACTCACGTGGACTTACCTGATTTTAAGCCCCATTACACAGATCGAGATTAGGAACACACTCGAGCATGGGGCTTACAAATACAGACCCAAACTCATTATGGAAGATGGATGCCAATGGGATGATACTACTCCCCGAAACCCTAGTGTACCCCGTTATGAAATACCCACATGAAGGGACTCATCACAGCTATGATGCTTTGTCAGATTGAGTCAAGCCTTACTTAAAAGGACCAATCTTCAGAGGAAGAGAGGACAATACAAAGGGATATGCCTCTTTGAGGACTGGCAAATAGACTTCGCTCAAATTCCCAAAGCTATGGGGAATTTTAAATTCCTGTTGGTGTTCATGGACACTTTCTCTGGATGTGTAGAAGCCAAACTGAAAAGGCCACAGATGTAGCCAGGTTTTTGCTAAAAGAAATAGTTCCCTGCTTTGGCTTACACAGCACAATATAAAGCAACGATGGACCTGCATTTATTTCAACAATAATACAGGAGGTGAGTGAAGCCGTATAAATCAAATGGGAACTATATTCGTCATGGAGACCTCAGTCCACAGGAAAAACTAAAAAGATGAGTCATATTTTAAAAGGACTCTAGCCAAAACTCTAGCCAGGAAACTCATCTAAAATGAGATAAAACATTACCCATTGCCTTGCTGCATATTAGGGTGGCACCTAAAAGTGGATTCAAATTGAATCCTTTCAAAATTATATATGGGAGCCCCTTTCCAAGCCACCATGTTAGGGATTCCCTCTCTAGATATAAACATGACTTGCATCTGAAAGCTTTTGTACAACAGTCATGTAAAACTCAAGCTCTTCTATATCAGTTCGCCTCTTCCAGGTCAGCTTTTCCAGCAGAGAACCGTCTACACCCCTTCAACCCGACAGACAGAACGCTGCTAAAGATGGCAAGACCAAGGCCCAGACCAGCTGACTGAGAAATGGATGGGTCTTTCTGATGTCCTGCTGACCACCTGCACCTCCCTAAATCTTGTCAATGTTAAGTCTTGAATTTATCACATACAGGTAAAAAAAAAAGCACCACCAGAAGAGGAACCTAAGCCTGATCCATGGATTTATGAGCAGTTAAAGGACCTCAAACTTCTATTTAAAAAAGAAAAGTAATTAACACCATGGGTTTTAATAACTGTTTTCTATTTTTACTCTTATGTGTATGCCTTTGCTGTGCCAAACAAATGAATCCAACTTGTTTTTTACAGTGGGCCCTGCTGATAGGCTACAAGTAGATTTTTGCTGGATATGTGGGTTATTTCCTCTTTCCAGCACTTGGGCTTACCTTGGTGGTTATCTGACTCTCACCATCAGGCACTTAAGTTGTACTGCCCCTTTCTGCTAGAAACAAAGAAGCTGTGCTTTTGACCATTGGCCCAATAATACCCCCAAATTAGACTATATTAAACCAACTCTCTGTAAACACACTGTATATAAAATAGCTTTAATTAACTAAAAAATAGGCCTGTTAAAAAAAAAAAGCTGTTTTACAAAATAGAATGGCTTTGGATGTGCTAACTACAGCTTAAGGTGGGACTTGTGCTGTAATTAAAGCTGAATGCTGTGTATGTATTCCAGATAATTCAGGCAATATTTCATGTGCCTGTGAAGATATGCAATGATGGGTTACTTCAATGTCTGATCCTGCTTTTTCTTTATCTGATTAGGTCTTCTCCTGGCTTGGAGGAGGAGGGGGACTATCTTGGTGGAAAAAGATTTTAATAGTTTTAAATATTTTTAGGAATTTTTCTTTGTTGCATTATATACTGTTGCTGCAATCTTTGCATGGGAATGCAAGAGCAATTGACCCAAAGGGTGTTCACTCCCTGATCCAAAATTATGCTACAGAACTCTGTTGCCCAAGATGGGACCAGAGTAAACTTTAAAAAAAAAAAAGAAACATGTTTCATTCTAAATCCCCTTGTTGTCCCTGTCGAGCTCGAAGCAGTCATAACAAACCCAACGCCTCTTATTCCATAGAAATGGAATGAAACATTTGACAGTGGGGAATTTGTAATAGGCTGAACAGAAGTGACTCCATTTTGTTAAACTTCTAAATTAAAATGTTTTTTTTCTCTTACTCTTGTAGCCTGAACAGCATAGCCTGCAGCTGGACATTAGAATACAATGATTTTTGTTCACATGATTGCTGGAACATAATGACTCTGCTCACACTGTACACAGAATAATAATAGAAGAAATTGTTAACCCAGATGGCCATCCTTTACTAGTTTACTAACTAGATCTTTTTGAAGTTAACAGGAACTGCTGAATCCATGACTTGACTTCATGGAGGGTGGTCATAATCAGCCGCCTACCACCTGTCCCTATAAAACCCTTTGGAAAGTCTGGGAAAAGCAGAGATGGTCTTTAAGACATGAGTCCACCATTTCCCCAGGCTGCGAGCGTCCTGATTAAAGGCTGCCTTTCCTTACACCAACTCTTGTCTCTCAACTATTGGCTGTTGAGTGGCGAGCATATGGACCTTTGGAGTTTCAGTAACACTATGGCCAACCTCTGTAGTCCCTAATCCATTTGACTAGACCTAGAAATAGCAAGTGAACTCAAATGAGCTGAGGTAGTTAATCTTATTGCACCCATTTATTTTTCAGTATTTATAAAGGAAAAACAGTAAGAGAATGAGGCAGGATTATGCTTCTAATCCCTGAGGCCACAGACCATTGCTCCTTACTCTCCTTTGTCAATGATACGACCATACTTGATTACTCTCTCCACCCCACCTCCATATGTTTCATTTATTTAATTAATTAATTTTTTTGTCCACACTTTATCGAGGTAAAATTTACATATAAAATTCACCTACTGTAAGTGTACAATCAAAAAAATTTTAAAGAGTACAATTCAACAAATTTAAGGGTTTCATAACCATCACCACAGTCATTGCATTTCCATATAAATTTGAGGGCCAGGGCCGGCCCTGTGGCGCACTGCTACAGTGCGCCGCTTGGGAGTACGGCGGCGCTCCCGCTGAGGGTTCAGATCCCACATACAGACC
>NW_007734649.1:49204-50088 GCF_000696425.1 Galeopterus variegatus | reverse complement strand
CATGACACTGAGGGTTGCGATCCGTTGCCGGACACGAAAAAAGACAAAAAAGAAAAAAAAATTAAAAAAATTAAAAATAAAAAAATAATAAATTTGAGGGCCAGCTTATCAATTTCCACAAAAACATTTAGCTGGTATTTTTAGAGGGATTGCACAGAATTTATAAATCGATTTGAGGAGATTTGGTATCTTGACAATATTTAGTCTTCCATTCCACGAACTGGAATGTCTCTCCATTTATTAAGATCTTCTTTGATTTTAGCCATGTTTTACAGTTTTTGATGTACAGGTCTCACTCTTATAATACTTTGTTCCTAATCTTTCCTTTTTTTTTTTTTTGCTATTATTGGGAATGGAACTGTTTTTTTACTTTATTTTTTTCTTTTCTGCAGGATCCCCCAGAAATTTAAATTTTTTAAATTTTTAAATTTTAACTTCTCAATATACATTGTAGTTGATTTTTGTGTCCTTTTACCAGTTCCTCTTTTCCCCTTCCCTGTCTCCCCTCCCCCTGCACTACATCATATCTGTTCACATGTCTTAACAAGTTCAAGGAATTGTTGTGATTGTTGTGTTTTCTTCCCCCCCACCCTTTATTTGTTTGTATACTTATTTATTTATTTATTTATTTNATTTCACTCTTTTTTATAGCAGAGTAGTATTCCATTGTGTAGATATACCACAGTTTCCTTACTCACTCATCTGATGATGGACATTTGGGCTGGTTCCAACTCTTGCCTCTATCCAACTAAAAAGCTTCTGCACAGCAAAAGAAAAATTAACAGAGTTAAAAGACAACCAACATAGTGGGAGAAAATATTTGCAAAATATACATCTGACAAAGGATTAATATCCAGAATATATAAGGAACTCAAACAACTTTA
>NW_007734649.1:42416-48312 GCF_000696425.1 Galeopterus variegatus | reverse complement strand
TAGCTGGGTCATATGGTAGATCTATCTGTAATTGTTTGAGGAACCTCCATACCATTTTCCATAAAGGCCGCATGATTTTGCAGTCCCACCAACAGTGTATGAGAGTTCAAACAACTTAACAATAAAAACAAGTAACCCAATTTAAAAATGGGCAAAGGAGCTGAATAGACGTTTCTCAAAGGAAGATATATAAGTGCCCAACAGACATGTGAAAAAATGCTCAACATCACTCAGCATTAGGGAAATGCAGATCAAAACCACTTTGAGATACCATCTCACTCCAGTTAGGATGGCTAATATTCAAAAGACTGAAAATGATAAACGCTGGCAAGGTTGCAGAGAAAAACTCTCATACACTGTTGGTGGGACTGCAAAATGATGCAGCCTTTATGGAAAATGGTATGGAGGTTCCTCAAACAATTACAGATAGATCTACCATATGACCCAGCTATTCCACTGCTGGGAATATACCCAGAGGAATGGAAATCATCAGGCCAAAGGGATACCTGTACTTCCATGTTTATTGCAGCACTATTTACAACACCCCTATATATATATATTTCAATATTTAGTATTTGCATTTGCTAGGAAGACAGCATTCCATGCTGATGATTACTACAAATCTATCTTTGTAGACATAGCCAAGCATCTCTTTGTCCATTCAGATGGAAGTCAATATAAATAATGCACAGTCACTCAGATGGATGTGTGAGGTCACAGCTCATACATCAACCCCTTAAATCCCACATTTTGTCACAATGGTACAGGCTGAGCCCTTCTGATACCTCAATCATACTTTGTTTTACCCCTTTCTCTAGTAAAGATGGACCACAGGAAAACCCCTTATCAAGGGAATCAAGATATTTTTTCTTCATTATTACAATTCTATAATTTGATCTTTGTGGCTATAATTATAAGAGTAAAGCTTTGGGGCTTGTTTCCAAAAATGTGGATAAGCAAATTGAAATAAACCTATCAACTGAACAGGTCCTTTCTGCCACTGAGTAGCTTATAGAGAATCACCGTATATGTTTTATACCTAGTATACCAATTTTCAAAGAATTTGAACCCAGAAAAAAAATGAATTAAGCCCTAAGATGATTCTCAACCTTATTTAAACTTTCTTGGGTGATTTATAAGGCTCTTTTGAAATCCTACAGCATCTTCACGATAACCATCAATCATATTTGGGCAAAAGATGTGCAGAACTGACAGTTAGTAGAAAATTCTGGTGAACAAAATGTCAGCTAATCAAGAGTTCACTCTCCAGGCAGGGTTTCAGGCACCAGGAAGAATCTATTTAAATATCAACACGAATGACAATACCTTCACCTGAAATATACATGCACTCACTGACCTGTCCAAAACTTCTCTGTTGTGCCTGTAGTCAACTCCTGGCAGCATCTTGGCCACAGATTGTCACCATCTGGATCATAATATAGGAAAAACATGATGCTTAGTAAAATTGATAGGAGGATGATACCATGAGCTGTCAACATCTCAATATCTATGTGCTGGGACGAGACATGAACTTGCCTTTCCTAAAGATGCCCTGATTCCCTCCGTGATGAGCCTATACTTCCTGGACTTGGACAAATTGCTCAGGTGGCATCTGTCTCATCTTTTTCTTGTCATCAAGGCATGACTTGTTGTGAACCAGAGATATCTTAAATTTTATTTGTATCCTAAATGATAGAAGAAAATAGAAAAGTCTGTAGTCACTAGTGTTCGTGATTATTAGGAACCACCATGTCTATTCGTTCATCTGCCATGACATTCCTTGCTTAGATGTTTTTCAGCACTTTCTTTTTCCTGTGACTGTAGGTGTTACTGTTATGACATAATGTAGTAGACTCAAAAGGGCTCCTTCCAGTACTACAGCCAAGCTGGGGCTCTTCCCTTCCTGTTGGGTTTTTTTTTTTCCCTTTTTGTCTTTTTTCGTGACCGGCAACGGATCGCAACCCTCAGTGTCGCGCCCGTACCGGACCAGGACCGGCAAGGGATCGCAACCCTCGGTGTCGTGCCCGCACCTCGCTCAGCCAGTGAGCGGACGGTCTGTATGTGGGATCTGAACCCTCAGCGGTAGTGCCACCACGCTCCCAAGCGGCGCACTGTAGCAGTGCGCCACCGGGCTGGCCTGAGGGTTTTAATTCTACTTCTCCTCTCTGGCTCCATTGGCCTTTGAAAAATATACACACTTACACTTCATAGTTAACACCATTTCCCTATTTACCAATCACATATGAGCTAATTAGCTTGTAGAAATACGCTGAGTCAGGACAGATGGTATGCAATTTTTACCTTAGATGTATGTAGTCTCTCCTTATATCTTTCCCTAAGCCCCCTCTTTCTACTCAGGATGTAAGATCCAATTTGAGTTGTGTTTCAGTGCTTTCAGCCAAAGTTTCTTGGCACAGGTTTTGATTATCAGCTTTACAGATTCAGAAATTTTGTTGAAAAATATTTCACTTCAGGGTATATTTGTCTCTGGAAGAGGAGCTCACTGAAGCTAAACTAACAATAGATTTATAAACTAGATCACCTATGTATTCACTTATAGGAAGATTCAGATGCAGCTGAAGAGCCACGTCTGATAACCAGTAAATGACAATCTCTCAATTACGGTTTAGTCCTATTGGAGAAAAGCTGAAATGGAACGGAAAGTTGTTTGGTGATGTGGCATCAATATTAAATGTCCCTAAGACAGTGGTTTTTAACCAGGGGCAGTTTTGCCCCCTATGGAGACATTTTTGGTTGTCACAATTAGAGGGGGGGTGTGTTGCTGGCATCTAGTGGGTAGAGGCCAGGGGTGCTGCTAAACCTCCCAGGATGCACAGAACAGCCTGCCATCCCCCAAAATGAACAGTGCTGAGGTTGAGAAATCCTGCCTTAAGAGGTAGTTCTACCCGAGTCTTAAACTTCTTTTGTCATTTTCTCCTTCTCTGTGTTTGGGTAAAACACAGAAATGCATAACAAACAAAACTACTCAATAAATCAAATCAAATCATTAACTTCCCTTTGGAGCCAACAAAACGCTAGCTGTCAAATGTCTCAGTTGTTCCACGGAATTAGCTGTGAATGCTTTCTGGCACATTTATTCCTCCTCCAAGAGGTGACAGCATCATTTAAGAATATGTCTTTCCTTTGAGGCATCATGTGCGTGAGAGGAGAGCGAGCTGGGAGGAAAATCTTAAGGTTCTGATCGAGCCACGAAGGGTAAAAAGCATGTGCTCCGGGGCTGGATGAATGCAGAGAGCTGTCCAAAAGAAATAATNCAGCATCATTTAAGAATATGTCTTTCCTTTGAGGCATCATGTGCGTGAGAGGAGAGCGAGCGGGGAGGAAAATCTTAAGGTTCTGATCGAGCCACGAAGGGTAAAAAGCATGTGCTCCGGGGCTGGATGAATGCAGAGAGCTGTCCAAAAGAAATAATTAAATCATTGCTGTTGAGCAGCTCACTGAAGCTTCTGGGGATACAAAGATAAGCTTCTTTAAGGATGGTCCTGTTGCAAACAAGAATTGCAAACTTCTTGTTAAAGTTTTCAGATTGGGGTGAGGAGGGAGGGGGTTGTGTAGAGGTCAGGCCCAGGAAGTCAGAGCTGTAGGTGGGGAGCCAGCGGCTGAGCCCAGGGAAGAACAGTGAGGAGGCTCTTTGGAAGGCGGGGTGGTGGGAGGCCTACAGCTGACAAGCTGCTGTCCCTTGGAGAGGGTTGTTGTGGTCCTGCCACTGACCTTCCCCAGACAGGGGTCTATCCCCTGCAGTTGCAGGCCGTTTGTAAAAGTCAAGCAAGTTGATCCAGCTGATATAACCTAACAAAGCAGCATTGGCTCCTGGCACCATGCACAGAGCAGGAGATGCACTGAGGAGTAAGGGTCAACTCTCGGCAGGCAGTGCTGACGTGTGTGGACCGCCATCTCTATTTCTGTAAAATGAGGAAGTGAGATTAGGTCCTAGGTAAGGCCATTTCCAACTCTGAAAGTGCCTGGTTTTACCATTCCTCTCTATGACATACTATGAGTCAGCTAGTGCCTACCACTTTGTTTTGTTTAACTTCAACTTCCTTTCACTAGCTCTGCTCTGTCCCCAAGTTAATGGTTGTAGTGGACTGATTATGTCCCCCACAAACTCACTGAAGCCTGAGTTGTGTCCCCCAGGTTTTATGTATTAGAACTTAGCCCCCACTGTGACTGTTAAGAGGGTGGGAAATCCTATTATGATAATTGAAAGGTGGAACCTTGAAGAGGTGATTGGATTATAGGACCGTGCAGTAGTGAATGGATTAAAAATAGTGGTCAAGGGCATGGTTCTGAGGGCTTTAAAAGAAGAGGAGAGTCTGTCTTCTCTCTCACTCTGCTCTCTCTGCTTCCACCATCTTGCAATGTGAGACCCGTGGGTCTCACCACCACCAGACAGACTTTGGACTTCTCAGCCTCAGAAACTGTAAACAATTAATTTCATTTTTCTCTATAAATCAACCAGTTTCAGGAACTATGTCATAAGCAATGGAAAATGACTAATCCAGAAAATTGGTACCAGAGAAGTGGGGTGTTGCTTATAACAAATACTTGAAAATGTGGAAACGGCTTTGGAACTGGGTGTTGAGGAGAGGCTGGAGGAATTTTGAGGAGCAGGCTGCAAAGAAAGAGCCCAGCTACTGGTGGAAGTTTAGAAGACAAGAAAACCAGAGAAAGTTTGGAATGTTTTACAGACCAGTTAAATGGTGGTAAGCAGAATGCTTATGGAGATATGGACGGTAAAGAACATTCTAAGGAGATCTCAGATGTAAATGAGAAGAGACTTACTGGAAACTGGGGCAAAGATCAATCTTGCTATGAACTGGTAAGGAACTTAGCCACATTGTGTCTCTGCCCAAGGACTTTGTATAGGTTGGAACTGAAGAGTTGTGAAGAATAGTATATAGCAGGAGAGATTTCTAAGAAGCTAAGCATTAAGGAAGCTGCATGGCTACTTGTAACAGACTGTGCTGAGTTAGAGTGGCAACGGCATGACATACAGCCAGAATATAAAAGGGAAACAGAGCGTAAAGATTTGGAAAATTTGCAGCCTAGCCATGTGGTAGAGAAGCAGAGAGCATTTTCAGAACAAAAATTCAGTGGTACTAAGAAGATTAACACAAAAGAATGGGATTGTCAAGAGAAGGGAAGAAGGCCCTGAAGGCATTGCAGAAGCCTCTGGGGACAACCCTTCCATAACAGGCCCCAAAGCCTAGGGAGACAGAATGGTCTTTGGGAACAGGCCTAAGGCAACCTCCATGGGCTTATTGCCTAGGGTCACCTTGGGAAGCTGTCTTCCACACCCTTTCTGCTCCAGCCATGGCTAAATTGTCCCCAGGTATGGCTGGACCCACAGCTTTGGAAAATACAAGCCGGAGGCCATCTACATGGTGTTAGGTCTGCAGGCTCTCAGAATGCCAGAGCTGTGAAGGCTTGGGAGTCTTCACCCAGATTTCAAAGGATGTATGAAAAAGTCTGGGGGCCCAGAAAAAGATCTGTCACAGGGATAGATTCACTGCATAGAGTCTTCTCTAGAGCAATGAGGGTGGAAATATGGGGTGAGAGTTGCAGCAGAGAAACCCCAACAGTGCCATGCCTAGTGGAGCCATGAGAGTGAGACCACCATGGAGACTTCAGACCTGTGGAGCTACCAGAGTGGAATGCCAGCCTGGGAGAGCTGAAGTGTGCCCTACAATCAGGAAAACCACAGGAGTGGAGCTGCCTGAGGACCTGGGGATCCAACCCCCACACCAGCATGCAGAGGAGGCTGAACATGGAGTCAGGGTCCCTGACTCACCAGCACTGAGATTTAATGCCCTCCTTGCTGGGTTTCAGACTTGTTTGGGACCTGTTACACCTTTCCTTTGGCCTATTTCTCCCT
>NW_007734649.1:39741-41036 GCF_000696425.1 Galeopterus variegatus | reverse complement strand
TCAGTTCCATGTATTCTGTAATAAGCAACACAAATGGACTACTACAATGGTTAAATCTGAGAAACATCTTTGTATACAAAGATCATTGGTTTTTTAAAAAATAATAATGCATTTTTGAGGGAGCCAATTTATGAAGCCTCTGTCTTGGTTTGGGTTCCCCTGAAGATAGGATTTGAATAAAAGCACTTTTCTAGGGAGGTGCTCCCTGGAAATACTGATAAGTATGGGGAAGTGAGACAGGGAAGGGAGGGAGGGAACAAGTGTGTGCTGTGAGTCACTTACACTGTGGCAGCTGGAGCTCAGCCCGTGCAGAACTCTGGCAGGCAGGAGAGCTCTCCCCGCTGAGTGGTGAGAGGCCGAGGTATTTATCCACTGACTCCTTCTCCTGTGTGGGCAAGTGCTGCTTGAAGGCCACTCTCTCCTTTTGCACAGGCTGAAACATCCTTGAGCAGAGTCACCAGTGTTCCAGGGAAGCAGCCTTCAGTGTACAGAGGTGAGAGCCTCTGCTCCAAGACCTGCAGGAGTTAGTTGGGAGCCAAATGGCTGTTTTGTTGCTGGGTAAGGCTGTAATGGAGAATGCAGCTTGGCCCTGAGGCTGAACTTGAAGACAGATCATTCCCAGAGCTGCAGACTGCCCCTGGGGTGATAGAGACACAAACCCTGAAAGCTTCACTTCTGAAAGCTTATCGCGTGGAATACGCACCCTTGCCATGGATGAGCAGCCCAGAAAGAATGAAAGCAAGAGCAGGGCGCCAGGAGGTGGCAGGGCAGAGGGAGGGAGGCCTTCTCCTCCTGCAGGTGGACTTAGAGCCCCGGAGATGCAGAAGATTCACCTCAAGACTTCCTCGAGCTGGTGCGATGGTTGACTCCACCTACGAGAAATTCCTCAGATATATGCCCTGGCCAGGAGATGGGAAGAGAAAGACTTTCCATTATAAAGAACAACAGGAGTAAACAATTTAGAATTGCTAAAGGCACAAGGGTTACCCTTACTTGGCCACTAGCTCCCAAAGTCCTGGAGGCTTTGGATTACTGAATGAGATCTGAGAACTCACATGGACCCCAGGCAGCGTCCTGTATATTGAATAAGTACAATGCCTGGTATTTACACGTACAATTATTTTTCAAAGACAAATTCTTTTAAAAGTGTGACCAAGTTCATGGTAGCCTTTAGTCATTGTGTATTTTTTTCCATCCATGGACAATATATGCATATGTGGGGTTATAAAAATTAGTATGACGTTTAAAAGAAACCACAGGCATGGAACTCTACACACATATTATTTTGTTGAACC
>NW_007734649.1:38270-39731 GCF_000696425.1 Galeopterus variegatus | reverse complement strand
GTATGACGTTTAAAAGAAACCACAGGCATGGAACTCTACACACATATTATTTTGTTGAACCCTCTGAGGCAAGCATTGCTTTTTCTCTGTTTTGCAGATGAGGTAACTAAGGCTCAGAGCAGATTGGTGACTTTCCTGAAGTCACAAAGCTAGGAAATGGAAGATCCAGCTTAAAGCCTGTTGTGCTCCCCTGCACTGCACATTTTCAGTGCAAACTAAACCTGTGCAAAATACTCTGAATGAATAGGATAATCAAAATAACCAGTATCTAAATGTGTTCATGTTTGCAGTATTGTCTCACCTGGTGCTCCAAGCATAGTATGTTTTTAAATGAATAGACTGTCAGTCTGTCTGACCACAGACCTAAACCCTCACCCAACACTATCCTGCTTCCGTGGTTGGAGAGCTTCCAGAAAGAGCTAGTGATGACTTCTAAGCTGAGCTTCAATTCTCAGCTTTTGCATTGTTGTGATCTTTTTTTTTTCTTTCTCACAATTCATTTACTAGTTTGCAAGAGACGGGTCTTAGAGGAACTGCTGAAGTCTCAGAAGCTCCCCCCTCTGTGGCCATATCCCTGGATACACAGTAGTGGTCCCAACTTCCTCTGCATTACGTGACTCTGTGCCTCTGGCCATCATGATGGATAATCCAGGGGGGAGCCGAGCCTAAAATGGGCTAGTAAAATTCTTCCCAGGAACATTAATCTAGGAGCTGAAAGACACAGAGCCTGGGTTGTAGGAATGGAGTCACGTTCCCAGAGGGGCTCTCAGGAGGAGGCCTCTGACCTCTGCTGCTGTGGGCCCTGGAACTGCCCTCCCAAATCTTGATAGCTCATGTTTTCTGTTGATTCTCTGATATCCCAGGGTTGTTTCACTAAATACCACCTTTCACTTAGGCTAACCACAGTCCGTTTCTTTTGCTTGCTCAAACAGGAACTCTCCCAAGAGTCACAGCCTCATCAGAGATAAGACTATCCACAGGAGGGGATCCAGTCTCACAAGCTTGCACACCATGGGGGAGGGCTCATGCCCTGTGGAGGCCAAAGGACAGAGTGGGATCATAGAGGCAATACAACGTGTTGACCGTAGGTATTGAGGAAGACTTCGTGGAAAAGAGTCACTCAAATTGGGCCTTGAAGGATGGGTAGGAGTATGACAGGTGAGATGGGGGGAGAAACACCAGGCAGAGTGGACATGGTAAACAAAGGTGCAGGTGCAGACATGAGAAGAGAGAAGTCTGATTTGGCTGCAGTGTGAGATGGGACTGGATAAAGCCTGGACAGTGGCTTGGGACCAAATCCTTTCTCAGCGTGATCCTTTGTAGCTCCTCTTCTATGACAGCCTGTGAATAAAAGTATAGCTTAAAGTATTGCATAATATGCACTTTTTTTGGTAGTATTTTCTTCTACTTTTTGACCTTCCTCCATTCAACCTTCTAGACATTCCACACTATTCCCTCAGG
>NW_007734649.1:35216-37232 GCF_000696425.1 Galeopterus variegatus | reverse complement strand
TCTTCTACTTTTTGACCTTCCTCCATTCAACCTTCTAGACATTCCACACTATTCCCTCAGGGAAGGGGTGAGATCACAGAAAGCAGAGAAAAACAACAGTCAATTCTTGGCTTCCCAGTTTCCAAGGGAGGGACAGTGGTTAAGTCACAAAATAAAAATGAAGCAGAAAGACACTCCTAGAGACAAGCCTGTCCAGCACATTTCATTTTAATCCTAATAAAAAATAAAGAGGCACCATGTCAAGGAGACTTAAATTTTATTTTTATTTTTTTTAAAAAGGCAACAGTGGGGCTGAGCCTGTGGTGCACTCAGGAGAATGCGACGCTGGGAGCGCAGCAGCGCTCCTGCCGTGGGTTCGGATCCTATATAGGGATGGCCGGTGCGCTCACAGCGCTCACTGGCTGAGTGCGGTGCGGCCTGTCTCAAAAAAGGACAAAAAAAAAAAAAAAAAAGGCAGCAGCAACTGGCTGTGGCTTGGTGTTAATCCAGGCAGCTTTGTTCCAGGCCACTTGAAAAAGTCATTGGCTTTGAATCCTAAATGGAGCCAGCTTATCAGTCACCACCGTGGAGCAGCTTTGCAGGCAACACTTGCAGGATTTCCAGGAAATGCGTTCCTGAACATTAAAAGTTAGGTCCTGAATATTGTGTAGCCCTCAGGAAAATTCCATTTCTCTGGCTCCCTCTTACCGCCAGTGCCTGTCACTCACGTTGGTCCTCACTCCCTTCAACTCCAGTGACCCCTGGATTCCCACCTGTGACCATGCTTCACTCTTGAGCAAACCAGGAGAAGTCTGCAAGCTTTCTTCCGACACCAATGTCCATTCCTGCAGACCCCGTACATGTCTACTTCTGCTGGTGATGCTCCATTCTCAGCCCCTCCCATCGATTCTCCGCCCTTCGCAGCCCTACTCTGTGTCCTGGAGGTGGATCTGCAGATGGCGTGGGCCAGGTTCCCTTGCTTTCTGGCTGTTGATTGGGTTTGACAAATAGGAGCAGCCAGGCAATGTTCAGAAGGTGGGAAGAGAGAGAGGTCAGGGTGTTTGTTTTCCCATCTCACCCCCTGCTTGCCACAGGCCTAGCAGTTACTGGGTCCCCCACAGCAGTAACTCCATCTGTTGGCCCTTCCTCTAGGGCATCCAGCTTTCTCCAGGATCTAACAACACCGTTCCTTCTGCTGGTCCCTTCAGGCTTGGAATGGTGATGGCATCTCACCAGATATTTAATTCCCCTAATCCAGCAACACCTCAGTGAAGAGTCTCTTCATTGGACGCTCCTTAGTTAAACCCTTTGCATGTGTCAGTCTTGCTAAAAGTTACCCTAAAAGCTACAGATTTCCTACAGCCTGAGTTTTTCTCCTTACCGAAGGGGACTTTGCAGTAGTGGTAACTCCTGACTAGATCATGCAACTCATGTTGTTAGATAACACCCAAGCAACCCCACTATTACAGGAAAGAATATGTTCGGATAGGGTTAGAGGAATTGGTCAGGAGAAGCAGGAAGGTCTGGTTTAACAGTTAGAGCACCTTTGACTGGGAATCCAGGCACCCCACAGGCTAGCCCTGAAATTTACCACATGGACTTGGACAATTTCTTAAAGATTAATGCTTAAGAATAATTCTCAAGGTTAATCCTCTGTGTGGGTGTTTTTCTACTTTGGACTTAACTTCATTTAGGCTCCCGTCACATGGTATTAATATTATACCATAATATTTGTTTTTATCTGTCTCTCACATTGAGCAGTGAAACAAAAAGCCAAATTTGTTAACCTTTGCAACCCAGTACCTAGCAAAGTGCCTGGTTCAAAGTAGGTATTCAATAGATTTTTCTGCACGAATGGAAAGGCGATCCCTTTGGTTAAATGGCCTCTAACATAGAAGGTAAGATGCAACTCAATTTTAGATAGCTACAGAATCAGGGATGCTGCTAAATATCTTACAATGCCCAGGACAGCCCCCCACGACAAAGAATTATTTGGCCAAAATGTCAATAGCACTAACTTGGTTTGACTCAGTAAGC
>NW_007734649.1:30445-35198 GCF_000696425.1 Galeopterus variegatus | reverse complement strand
CACGACAAAGAATTATTTGGCCAAAATGTCAATAGCACTAACTTGGTTTGACTCAGTAAGCAAGAGTGTTTTTGCTACCCCGACTCCCTTATTTGGCAAAAACTGAAATAAGGCTCTTGCCCAGCTGTGCCCGTGGAGTACATTATGCCCTCTTCCTGCATGCTGTTCCCATCAGCATCCTCCTAGGTAATGTATTTTTTAAATGTTTACAAAGTAACTGGGAAGGGTAAACAATTAGAGAACAATTGAGAAAACATCCACTCATGTCCACTTTTTCTTGGAACTCATGACAGTATTAAAGCCACAAAGAGCAGGGCTGGCATTCCAGGTACAGTGTACCTGGGGACATCAAGCACCCGCCTCAATCGCTGGCCACAACATGTTGCTTTATACACTGTGTTTGCCAAGATCAGGGTCTGTCGTCATTATCTCATTAGATATGGTGACATGGTTCTGCCCCCGAAAAGCTGTAGTGTCACAATTTTACCTCCTTAAAATTATCATATTAGCATGTGTTGAATGCCCACTTCACTTAACGGCATCATTTCAAAGGGTTTTTTTGTTTTGTTTTGTTTTGTTTTGTTTTTCCTCTCTCTAATTGATCCTTATTAGTTTTCACAGTTCTGGCAGGAAATCTCTAATTTCCTGAAAGAGATGAGCCAAATCTATTGCCTTAGAAGTCATTCATCTCTTCACTCATTGATTCTTCCGTGGTTATTGAGCCCTCTGCTACAGTGAGTAGGGTTGCAATGTCCTGCAGTACGTGTATGACAGTCCCTGCAGCAAGTTGAAGGTTACAAAGACGAATACAACATCTCACTATCTAGTTGGCTGACATAATATTATTTTTAAAACTGCTGTATATCTTATGATTTAGCAATTTGAATTTTCAGGAGCTAGCTAGGGAAATATCCACATATGTGTGCAAAGATGAAGACACAAATGTTTATTGTGGTATCATTGGGTTAGAAAAAACTTGGAAACAACCCAAATGTTCATCAATATAATAATTGTTAAGTAAAACATGGTGTATGCACACTATTGAATTTTATATAGTAGTTAACAGGAAGGAGCTACTTTCATAGGTAACAACACAGACAGATCTCCAAGACATTTAGTTTTGAAGGGAAAGTCCCTAGGGATACACACCAGACTCAAGAGTGGTGGGTACCTCTGGGCATGTGGGAGGGGAGGGAATGTGGATGAGGAATGGTGGTCAAAGAAGACTTTAACCTTTTTTTCCCCCTAACACCATTTATCAAAGAGACTATCCTTTTCCCATGTGTGTTCTTGGCACCCTTGTCAAAGATCAGTTGACTGTAAATACTTGGATTTATTTCTGGGCTCTCTATTTTGTTCCATTAGTCTACATGTCTGTTTTTAATGCCAGTACCATATTGTTTTTATTACTGTAGCTTTGTAACATACTTTGAAATAAAAATGTGCAATGCCTCCAGCTTTGTCCTTGCATAAGATTACTTTGGCTATTTGGGGACTTTTGTGGTTTCCTATTCATTTTAGGATTATTTTTCTATTTCTGTCAAAAATGCCATAGGAATATTGATAGAGATTGCATTGAAACTGTAGATTGCTTTGAGTATGAACATTTTTAACAATATTAATTCTTCCAGTCCCTGACCAAATGTTATTTTTCCATTTATTTGTCTTTTTCAATTGCTTTCATCAACAATTTTATAATTTTTGGTGTACAGATCTCCTTGGTTAAATTTATTCTAAGCAGTCTGGCTGGTTAGTTCAGTTGGTTAGAGTGCAGCCTTGTAACACTAAGGTCAAGGGTTTGGATTCCCATATTAGCCAACCATACACACACAAAACAATTGAATTATTTGAAAATGACTGTCTAGTTGGCTCAGTTGGTTAGAACACTGTCATAACACCAAGGTCAAGGGTTCAGATCCTTGGTGCTACTGTAAATGAGATTGTTTTTTAATTTCTTTTTAAGATAGTTCATTGTTAGCACATAAAAACAACTGATTTTTTGTATGTTGGCTTTATATCCTGCAACTTTACAAATGGCTTCATTTTTTAGAAGGATTGTATGTATTCCTTATGCATTCTGCATTTAAAACTAATAAAACCACAAATCATTGCAACTAGAAGGCCAAGTGGCAGTGTACAGAAGGGAAGGCTTTGCTCTGCTTTGGTGCATCAAGGAAGATTTCACAGAAAAAGAGACATGTGAGCTGGGTCTTTAAAGGGCCAGTAGGAATCTGACAGGCTGGGGTGGAGGAGAGGGCATTGTTAAATATAGGGGGACAGCCAAGATGCAGAGATGCAATGACCCTTGGAGCATTTCCACCAGACTGGCCTGTTCAGTGGAGAAGAGTGGATTGGGGTGGCAGACACACTTGGAAGGTAAGGCTGCACTGGAAAAGGAATGCTTCCATATATCACACTGAGTTTTGAATTGTCTCCTGTATGAGACAGGAAAGTCTACAAATGAGAGGTGACATGACCAGATGTTGAGTTTAGAAATATCAATCAAGTAAGAGTGATTTTTCTCTCCTGAGTCTGCAGAGGATAGTTGTCCTCATCATGCAGCTAATGTATGGCATCACATTAGACCATCACATGCCCATACTGTTTCCATATATTGCCTAGCACATATGGGTACCCAATTGTTATTTTTTATAGTCTTTCAAATGTAATGGAAAGTATAAGTATAATAATAAAATATATGCCCAATATACAGATTTTAGTATTTTTTAAATTAAAGTACACCATACATATGAAAGAGTACACAAATCTTAAGATAGGCTTAATGCATATTTACAAAGCAAACTCACCTAATTAACCAGAATAGAAATCAAATATAAATCATTACCTCCACTCCAGGAAGGTCTCTTATGATCCCTCCCAGAAATTGCACTGTGGCAACCACTATTTCAACTTCACCTGGAATTAGTTTTTGAGTATACTATGAGGTAAGGATCAAAGCTGTTGTTTTTTTCCATATTGCTATCAAATTAGTCCACCTCCATTTATTGAAAAGCCCATCATCATCCCCATGCCTGTACATGACATGCGACATGACAACACATCACCTGTGTTGTAGAGCAGGTGACTCTGTCTTTGTCAGTTTCTGGATTCTACTTGGTTCCATTGTCTATTTGTTTATGCTTGTGCCAATACTACATTGTTGTAATATTGTTGTAATACAGGTAACTTTATAAGAATTCTTGCTAGTATTGTGAGTCATCAAACTCTGTTTTTCAAGATTATCAGTGCTATTTTTAATTATTTTATGTAAATTTTAAAATCATATTGTCATCTGCCCCCAAATGCTACTGGAAGTCTTATTTGAATTGCATTGAATCTATGGATCAATTTGGGGACAACTGTTACCTTTCCAATATTGAGTCTTCCAATCCATGAACTTGGTATATGCCTAAAACCATTTTAGGACTTCTTAAATTTCTCTCAGTAACAACTGAATTGGTAGTTTTTTTAAATGCTAATGTTAATGGTATTATATTTCAATTTCTATTTTAGAATAGTTTGCTGATACTATATAGAAATGCAGTGATTTTTAAATATTTACCTTTAAATGATTTTGGCTAAATATGTGTATTAATCTTTAAAAATTATCAAAACATAATCATGTGTGCAAAAAATGACAGTCTTATTTATTATTTTCAATTTTTATATCTGTTATTTCTTTTTTGTGCCTTATTGCATTGGCTAATACTTCCAGTACAAATATAAGTAGTAATAACAGACATTGTTCTGTTCTGATCTCAAAGGGAATATCTTCAGTATTTCAAATTTAATATGTTATCTGTAGGCTTTTTGTATTACACTAAGGAAGTTTTCATTTGATCTTAGTTTAATGCTTTTATTTTGAGTAGGTATTGAGTATTATCAAATAGTTTTGGGACATCTATTGAAATGATTGTATGATTTTTTTCCCCCTCATTCTGTTAATGTAGTGAAATACATTGATTTATAAGTGTTAAAGCAACCTTTTATTTCTGGAATAAATACAACTTGATGAATATTATTCTTTTTCTATAATGCTAAACTCAATTTGCTAGTATTTTGCTTAGGATTTTTGTTTCAATGTCCATGATATACAATGAGCTGTAACTTTCCTTTCTTTTAATGTTCATACTAATTCTAAGAGTTGGTCCATAGATTATTTTAGATTTTCTGAGTCTGCCCTTATAACATCTGCAAATAATGACAATTTCATCTCTTCCCTTTCAACATCCTACCTCTTTTTCTTGGCTTATTACATTACCTGGGACCTCTAGTCCAATACTGAATAATATAGGATAGTGTACATACATGTACTATTTGTACTTTAGCTGGAAATGATTCTAATGTTTATATCACTAAGTGATGATTATTGTAAATTTTACTGAATACTATTTATCACGTTGGAGAGGTTTCTTTCTATTCTTCACTTGGTAAGAGTTTTTTTTTTTTTTTAATGAATTAGTGTTATAATGGCAATGTGAATACTTTATTCATAAAGAACTGATGGAGTTCGGATGTGCTGTCCCATCCAAAACTCATGTGGAAATTCAATCCCCAATGTGGTAGTGTTGGAAACTGATTGAGTCATGGGGGAGGATCCTTCATGAATGGATTAATGCTCTCCCTGGGGGAGGGGGGAGTAATAAGTGAGTTCTCACTCTATCCATTCCCGTGAGAGCTCATTGCCTAAAAAGACCCTGGCACCTTCTTTCTCTCTCTCCCTCCCTCCCTCTCTCTCTCTCTCTCTCTCTCC
>NW_007734649.1:13137-29445 GCF_000696425.1 Galeopterus variegatus | reverse complement strand
TCTCTCTCTCTCTCTCTCTCTCTCTCTCTCTCTCTCTCTCTCTCTCTCTCTCTCTCTCTCTCTCTCTCTGCCATGAGTAGAAGCAGCCTGAGGCCCATGCCAGATGCAGCTGTCCCAGAATCATAAGCCGAATAAACCTCTGTTCTTTATAAATTACCCAGTGTCAGGTATTTCTGTTATAGCAACACAAAATGGACTAATTCAAGAACCATATGTATTTTTTCTCCTTTCATCTGTAATTGCAATGTATATCACTGATATATTTTTTAAAACATATATTCCTATCTAAGGATGATTTCTAAAATGCCTTTCTGAATTTGATTTACTACTAGTTCACTTGGAAATTTTTCATCTATTCTCACAGATAGATTAGGTCTTTAATTTTCTTTCCTTCGCATGCCCTTGTCGTGGTTTTATTAACCTCAGAAAACAGGGTGGTAGCTATCTCTTTTTTTTTAATTCTCAGATATAGTGTAGATAAAATGAGATTTATGTTTTGTTTTGTGGTTTGGTTAAACTCATTTCTAAACTGGGCCTTGAATATTTTGGGAGAGGAGAGGGAAGATTTTGACGGATTAACTCATGTCCATAGTATTTGGTTAATTCAGCTGTCTGTTTTTTCCTTAAAATAATTCTGGATATTTAGAATTTTTTAGAAAATTGACTATTTCATCTAATTTTTCAAATTTATTGGTGTAAAGTTGGTAGTAGTATTTTCTTATGATTTAAAAAAATCTTTCCTGTAGTTGTCTCACTGTGTTTTTAAAAAGCAAATATACTTTTTAAAATCAAGGTAAAATTTACATAGAGAGAAATTCATTACTTTAAATGTAGAATTAATTCATTTTTCATGACTGTATACACACATATAGCCACCACCTCAATAAAGATATAGAATCTTCTTCATCAACTCAGAAAATTTTGTGTGTCCCATTTCCAGTCAATCTCATCCCTTCCTGTAGGCAACTACTGTTCTGCTTTCTATTACATGGTAATCTAGAATAGATGTTGACTATTCTTGGCTTCATAAAAGTGGAATGATACAGTATGTCCTCTTTTGTACCTTGCTTAATGTAATGTTTTTGTGACTCATCCATGTTGTTGTGTGTATCAGTAGTGACTACTGAGTAATATCCCATTATATAAATATAGCACAATTTGTTTATCCATTCTCCTTTTAGTAGACATTTGGGTTGTTTCTATTTTGGACTATTACAATAACACTGCTGTAAACATTCATGTGCAAGTCTTTTTCATTTCTTTTAGTCAAATACCTAGGATTTAATTACTAAGTTATAGGGTAGTGTGTGCTCAACTTCACAAGAAATTTCCAGAATGTTTTTCACAGTGGTTGTAATATTCCACACTTCCCAATATGTGAGAGTCCCAATGCTCCATACCCTCTCCAACATTTGATGTTGGCAGTCTTTTTAATTTTAAGTTTGGTAGCTTGAAATGGTTTCTCATTGTGATTTTAATTTCCATTTACCTGATGACTAATGATATTGAATACTTTTTCACATGCTTATTGGTCATTAATATATCTTCTTTTGTGAAGTGTCTGTTAAAGTCTCTCACCAAATTTTTTAATTGAATATATATATATATATATATATATATATATGCACAAACACATGCACATATATATCTAACAAACTATATATACATGTATATATACACACGAGTACATTCTAAATACAAGTCCTTGGATAGGTACAGGTATTATGATCTTTTCTCCTAATCTGTGGTGGCTTGCCTCTTCATTTTCTTAATCATATTTTTTGATGAGCAGGAGTTTTGTTCTTATTTTGATGAAGTCTGATTTATCAATTATGTTTATGATTAGTGTATTCTGTGCCCTCCATAAGAAATCTTTGCTTAATCCAAAGTCATAAATATATTTTCCTACGTTTTCTTCTAGGAGTTTTATACTTTGAGCTTTCACCTTTAGGTCTATGATTTTCTTCAGTTAATTTGTGTAGATATAGAATTTGAGATTTATTTTTTTCACACATTTATCCAGTTGTTCCAGCATCATTTGTGTATATTACTTTACTTTCCCCAAGGAAGTCTTGGTGCTTTCATGAAAAATCAATTGACCGTATATGTGTCTGTCCATTTCTGGACTCTCTATTCTGATCCATTTGATTTCAGCTCATCTCTCAAATCACAGGAGCAAGACAAAGAATACAGCAGTCACCAATTCGTCTAGCTCTGTGCTAGATATTAACGTTATGTGCTCATAAGCGTATTGTGTCAGGTAATCCTCACAAAAACCCTGGGAAGGTGAAGTAGCTGCCATTTTACTGATGAGGGGACTGATGCTCAGAATGGCCAAGCAACTTGCCTAAGGTTGCATAGCTGGTAAGTGATGAAACCAGGATTTGACTCCAGGTCTGTTTGCCACCCAAGCCCCACAAGCTCTATATTAATTTGACTTTTAAGGAAGTAAATGGATTTACTTCTCTAGGTCTCAGTTTCCTAATCTATAAAATGAGTGGGTGGGCTAAATGATCTCTGAATTCTTTTCTCCTCTAATACTTCAGGATGGGTTAAGCAGATTTAATTTTCATAGTCTTTAAAACATTCCTTGGTACCACCAAAGCTCTTCTTTGATTGGCTTAAGAGAGGTTTCCCCAGAGTATTATAGAGTAACTTCCAGGAGGTCAGTGACTAGAAACAAGTATCAAATCCCAGGCACTTGTAGATATTTCATGAGCCAATCTCTGCCCAACTTCTTGACTCCCTTTCTGCTCCAACCCTTAATATTACCTCAGATACAAAAATGATCAGAAATGCGCAATACCTATATCCAGTCCTTACAGAGGAAGTGCTCACTTTGACCCTTTGAACAGAGAAGAGAAATGTCTGACTGGGGGCCTGAACCAAGTCACCTGGGCGGGCATTTCCGGCTACTCTGGCTCCTTCTCAGCTCATGGCCTGGACATTTGAGCCTTGAAGTGGGAGCTCAACACCCTGTTCTCCAGGGAGAAAAGAGGAGACTCTTTAAGATGAGAAATTTAATGAAGAAGACTGGAGAGAAAGGGTAAGTTTAAAAAGTTCATGTATTGGAACTAGACAGAGGAGACAGTTGCACAACGTTGTGAGTGTACTAAATGCCACTGGATGGTAGACTTTCTGTCAGTTAAAGTGGAGGGAGGAATCGTCCATGCACACAGCACTTAAATGCTGTCAGTACAAAACAATGTTGATTCTGATCTCTATTCATTCCCCCACTTAACTTTTGGGCTTCTAGAGTAGAATTAAGTCTGAAGTATGAAAACCGTAAGCAGGCAGTTTGAGCTCAATGCAGAGGACACTATTTTACCAGTCTGAAATGTCCAAAGATGAAACAGACTTTCCTGGGGGGTCAGTGAGGGGCCCATTGGTGGATTCACACACGAACTGTAAATGCATTTGGAGTGGAGGACCCACCATCGGGCTGGTGGGCTAGGGCAATTCTAAAAGTTTGCCAACTCCAACTCTGACTCACGTTGCTTCTCATTTGAAAATTGTCCAGGCCTTTTACCTACCCATAAATACCTTCTTTAAATAGATGAGACATTATTCCATCAAGGAGTCAGGAAGTCTAAGTATTCAGAGGGTATTGCCATTAGATGATAGTGAGTCACATTTGCCAAGTGTTTAAAGGTCTTGCTTGTGCACATTTGGGTCTCTCCTCTGATGAAAGCGGTTGTAAATCTAGGTCTGAAAACAGTGTTAGAAATAGCAAGAGGGACGGTAATTTCCAATAAGAATGAGGATTGCTATTTATTCCAGTTACTTTTACTGCAAACATCCCAAACGTAGTGTTATAAAATGAAGACCACAGATTCTGTGGGTCAGGAATTCGGGGAAGACACGGCAGAAATGTGGCTCATTTCTGCTTCGTGACATCTGGGGCCTCAGCTGGAGACTTGACGGTCAGGGTTGACTCAGTGGCTGGGGATGGAATCATCTGGAGCCTTCTTCAGTCACATGTCCAGTGTCTGGGCAGGGGCTGTCAACAGGAGCACCTGCACGTGGCTTCTCCACATGTCCTGGGTTTCTTCACTTGATGACATTCTCAGGGTATTTGGGCTCCAAAAGTGAAAGTCCCAGCAGACAAGGCAGAATCTGCATCCCTCTTGTCATCTCAGAAGTCACACGGCATCACTTAGGCTGCGTTCTATTGGTTACAACTGAGTCATCAGTCCACCAGATTCAAGGAAGAGGAGACCAGGACATCTTCCCTCCATGGGAGAGTGGGAAGGTCACACTGGAGAAGAGCGTGTGGGATGGGAGATATTTTCCCAGCCACCTCTGGATGCTCTCATCTGCCACTCTATTAGCACCATCAAGTTGTCACTCACGTCTCCCAGAACTCTTCCTTCTCTTCCTCCCACCTTCTGAAGCCACTGGGCTCCCGGCCCTCCTGTTACAAACAGCAAAGGTTTGCAAGTCACTTCCCTGTTCTTTTTCTGTTATAGCTTTTAACTAATTTCATCTCAAGGCACACCACTCTACCTTTTTAAAATTCCTCCCCTTTCTCATTTTCTCTCCTCTCCCTTTCTTTGTTCCATTCATGAATAAGGAGGAAAAAACTCTCAACTTTAAAAATGAATGATAAAATCTGCTATAGACACATGGAGGAAAAGGAAGCTGGATGCTTAGACACAGCAAGGGGCCAGGGCTGCAGAAGTCCTTCAGTGTGCTAAGGAGGCCTGTTTTAGAATCCCTTAAGTCCTTCTCTTTCTTTCCAGGTAAGCTGGATTTCCCTCAAGAACAAAGGATTTAAGATAAATCAAAAACTCTGTTTTATCATATTTTATTTCAGCTATATTACAGCTTAAATCAGCTTCTGTCGTTTGGCCTGGGAATGCAGTATGTATTC
Source organism: Galeopterus variegatus (assembly GCF_000696425.1). Taxonomy (NCBI): domain Eukaryota; kingdom Metazoa; phylum Chordata; class Mammalia; order Dermoptera; family Cynocephalidae; genus Galeopterus; species Galeopterus variegatus. The sequence continues at coordinate 24,572 of NW_007734649.1, read as the reverse complement.
CGAGTATCTAACTAGTGACTAACAAATATGCTTAAAACACCCATGGCCCTTGGAAGCTGGGGGTGGCCTGTGGGATGCTTCTGAGGCCCCCGGTCTTAGACAGCAATTGACCACTTGCTCAAGTGCCTTTGCCAGCAACCAAGGACCAGGACCAGGGAGGAAATCCTGAGATCAGACAAGCCAGCCTCTCTCTGCTAAGTGTCACCACAGCCAAGGACTCAGAGCTGTCTTCAGACTCCATGGCCTCTGACTCTTCTATTCCACTCACTGTCCCTGTGGCCTAATGACATTTTACTTTTCAAGGCCTGTTCTGGAACAAACTACAGACCCCATCAGATTTCTAAGAGTTTGTGTTCTGATTAGGGGCTGAAGAGTGTAGACTTCTATAACTAAACCCAAATGAAGCTCTGCACGTCAGCCGGGGTTCACCAAGAATGGGGAGAATGACTGATGTGAGGGATGGTTAAAGTGTGAAATCCCATCATAAAATCTTGCAAGGATGTGCTCAGTTAAACATACTGGCTATTGGATCTAACCTAAAGGCAACTATAACACTTGCTTTCAGGATTGCCGATTCATGCAAATGTAACACAGCTCTTGTGAAGTTATAGAAACAGAAAACAATTATTCTTGGCATGTTGCCACAGGAAATGATGTCCAATTTACCAATGAAATAAAAGCATGGAGTCATCGGGTTTGTTTCTTCAAGAAATAAAGAGGATTTTGAACTTAGTGTTACAAGAAAAAAGAAGAGCAATATTACAATCTCCATTAGCAGGGCTCCCACGTAATGGTCATCTCTCATCCTCAGGTCAGTGCCTTTAGTCCTGGAGAATCCAAGAATTGGTGCATCGATATTTCTTATCATCATATTGCACAGGAAAATCAGTGAGTGATCTTTCGGCTTTTTCATCAGTAAGTCAGGCATATCCCGTCATTCCAAACGTCCATTCCGTATCAGTGTTCTCCCAGGACCTGCATTGCAGGTACTTCCAAAAACAGTCCCCCGTGGAGACCACTTGAAAGTAGTTTTCTATTAAAGACCTATTTGTACAGGGCAATAATTTTCTAGTTGGAGAGCAAGAGACACAAGTTACATTTATTTTTAAATTAAAAAAAAAATGTCAGCACTAACAGGTTTAGTTAGAGTCTCCTGCTGAGATGTTAGGCACTGAATTATTCTCCTCCAAGCTATTTGTATACACATTAATTGAGAAATTAGAGAAATAAGGGCACACCCACCTATGTAATTAAACTGCCCATTTCGCCTTTCTTACTAAAGCAGTTTCCAAGGATGTTCATCTGTGTCTTGTAGATCTTGATTAAGTTGTGCATTAAAAAAAAGAACTGCTCCCACCTTTAAACTGTCAGGGAGCTTTTTTTTTTTTTTTTCCTTTAAGAAGATTTAGCACTTTGAAGAGTTAATTACAGATCTAAGGAATATTTCTGTTTGGCATATTGAATGCTAATGGCCCCTTCCTGCCATTAAATGATAAAAATTTCCTATTGGATTTTCTGGTTTGCCTGGGGTTGTGGGAGGGGGTTTTCCTGAAAGCAGCCACCAGGTTGTTGTTCTGCTTTCATTCATTTCCCTGCTGTTTTGCTTTATGAGACACAGAGAAAGGAGCCGTTCATTTCCTCACTGTTTTGCTTTATAAAGAGACTCTATTTGATTTCTGTATCTGCAGTCCTCCTCCCAGTCCGGTGTCTGCCCTTCATCACCTCAAGCTGTCCTGATGTCTCTGCAGATACACTGTCCTTTTTATGAGGATCTGGGGAGAAAAAATGACCATCCGTGTCCTTGGCTCCTTTCTCTGTGTCTTTATCAGCCCTGACTCATTCTTCTTGATGGTTAATTGTCCCTTTTCTCCTGACTTTTATTTTTAAGGAAGAAAATGCATATGGTATATGCTTCTTTCTTTTAAAAAAAATTGGTAAATGGCAAAGTGGAAGATAAAAATTTTGTTTGGCACAATTTTTAAACATCCAGCAGTGATGACTGGCAACAGTCGTTTTGATATTTTTTATGTGGATAGTTTACAGCAATCATTTATTTTTCCCAGATTTTCTGAGACAGACTCAGTTTCAAATATTCTGCCCTGCTGTTTTCTCTTCACATAAATGCATTCAAGAATGATAAAGGAAAAAAAAAATCCTTTGTTAATTAATATATCCTGATTTTTTGATTCAAAAAATATAACCAAGATAAGCATCTAAGTAAGCATGGATAGAGTTTAGTGTGAAAATTAGATGACACAGGGGCAAATCTAGCATATTTTTAAGGGGGTGTGTGTGTGTGATTTTGTTGCATGGTAGAAGTAGATAATAAGCAGGTCAATAAATAAGTATAATTAGATGAACTGTCAGATTAAAAAAGAAAAAGTGCAGGCTTTGGAACTGAATAGATGGGGGTTGGAGTCTTGGGAGTCTTGGGAGCCTCTGCTGGAATCCTGATTCCATCATTTTGGGGACATGCTCCCACCTGACATGTCTGAGCCTCAGCCACATATTAAAGAAGAATAACAACATTCATCTGATTAGGTGCTTGTTAGGGCTAAGAGAGTTAAAGTTTGTGAAGTCCCCAGTATAGAATTGCTTTAAAAAAGAAAAAAGGCGTACTCATATTAGTATTTTTAGGCGTAATGTAGCTATGTTACATACAGTTAAAACAGGACTTTCTGAAAGGAGCTGGAAGCAGAAGCAGGAAAGGAAGGAGAGTGTGCGGCATCTGGCACAGAACTTCTTCCTTCACTGGGTCTTGTTTTAAATCAAGTGAACCCAGGCTCCAGCTTCTGCCCAGATCTAGAACCTAATGACCCAGGAGTGGATGAACTGGGCACTAGGGTGGCCCCAGGGCTTCCCTTGGATGTCCCTTGTCAGAGAAGCCAAGTCATCTCTGTCCCCCCGGAATATACATCTAGCACTAGAGCATCTTAGAGAAACTCCATTATATTCCAACCTGTTTTTCTACATTGATCTCACCACCAGGACTGGGGCTGGGCAGGTTGCCTACCATCCTGCTTTCCTCCTCTTCATCCCAGGGCTCCACCACATGAGTCAGGAGCACCTCGCTGCTCCAAACCACCTCATCCACAGCAGCTTGAAACTGCCATCATCAGACTCATTAGAGTGCACGAGGAAACTTGGCAGCAGCTGTTCATGGATTCCAGAGAGGGCTCCAAGCCAGCTGTAAGTGGGAACGGATCTGGTTAACCGTTGGCTCTCAAAACTCAGGTGCATTTATTTCATCTGTGGGCTTATTAAAAATATCAATTCCTGGATGCTTCCCCCAGTGATTCTGATTCAGTAACTACTTCAATAACCTAAAAGAATGAGTTTCTCAATTTATCTCCTATTTGTTGGCCATCGTGTGCTAAGCCCAGTGCTAAGTGTTTCCCGTACGTTATCCGTTCTTTTTTACCCTCAATCCCATGAGGCACCACCATTAACACCATCTAGACAGCTCAGGAAATCAAGGTTTGGAGATTGTTGCCTGTTATGGTCATTGCACTAGTTAAATTCTGTGGGTAATGACCCTGAAGCCCAGCCACCAGCATTCCACCAGCTCCCCAAACCTTCTGTACATGAGACATCCATGGGCCGAGTTCATTATTCTCACTTGTTTCTAAAACAAAAAACTTAAACAGCACTTTCTAACCACGTTTCTGAGAAATCCAGGGCCCTAGAAGGACCCATCTTGTCTTGTAAAAGAATCATTACTAGGCATAAAAGAAGATCCACTTCTACTTTCCATCCATTAAAAGAGTTATTGCAGCCTTCTTTCTATATACCTCTTGTCTCTGGAATAAAGATGCAAAAGGTCATCATTTCTGTAATCCTTTTAGGTTTTCTTTTTCTACATTTCAACATCAGTAATGTCCACTCAATGTGCTTTTTTGTCCTGTTATTCTAAGGTGGATGTGAGACAGTTTGAACTGGTTGACTTTATTATTATTATGATGTTTCTATTGTTTTCTATTTAATAAGGAACGTGTAACCAGAGGCTCACAGACTACTCTTTGATTGCTACAATTTCCCAAAAGTATTATCATTATGCTTTCAGATGATACCCGCCCCCCCAAAAAAAAAAAATTATTGAATCAGCCATTCTACTTAGCATGGGTTTGGGACATTAGATTTGAGCTCAGAGACCAAATTTTACTAGCAACAAAAATGTGCATCCATTTGATATAACATAGCCAGGAAGACTCTTAGCACAGAGAAGAAATTTTTGTTTTCAGTTACCAAGACCATGAATGGAGAGGATAAGAATAATTTTGAGGAGGTGTTAGGAGAATCTTTTAGATCTTTTGCTTTGTGAAACTGGGGAACCCAATGATAACATGCAGAAGTGACAGACTGTCCCTCTTCTTGTCTGGAGGCTGTGTTTATAATTTTAAAGATATTAAACTGGGAAGCAGTTGATGACCTATTTTATAAAATCTGGATAATCAGAATATATATTAATCCTAACTCGAGTGTTGCTAATCTTAACTAGATTTGTTGGGAAGCTCTCTCTCAGTTAATAAAACCAAAACAGGCTTCTAGAACCTCATTTTCAATAAATCATGTTCTGTTTGCCCTGAGTAGAGTCCGTTACATAGGGTTGTGTTGGGCATTAGGGGCCCAGAGCCTGGCTGAGGCTGAATGAAGCTGAGTGACCTCTCAGCCTGTGCTCTGTTCCCCAAGGTGGTGTTGGTCACCATATGCCCAAAGGTGCCATGTGCCACCAAGGCAAGCATCTATGGGCTTGGCCATCCAGGCAGAACCCAGGTAGCCTATGGTTCACCTTTTCCTCTTTTTCCTGCTTATCCCACATGATAAATATGTCTGTTACTAGCAATAAAAAAGGGAAAATCAGGAGCAAAGGCTGACTCAAGAAATGAGTCAAGGTATGTGGTTTCTTTTTTTTTTTTTTTCTTTTTTCCGTGTCCGGCAACGGATCGCAACCCTCAGTGTCGTCCCCGTACCGGACCGGGACTGGCAATGGGATCGCAACCCTCGGTGTTGCTCCCGTGCCTCGCTCAGCCAGTGAGCGGCCGGTCTGTATGTGGGATCCGAACCCTCGGGCGGGAGCGCCTCCGCGCTTCCCAAGCGGCGCACTAGTGCAGTGCGCCACCAGGCCGGCCCAAGGTATGTAGTTTCTTATAGAGAATATTCAGTTTTAATTTATGCAGTTGATTTTTTGGATACCCATGAATACATATTGAATATTGTTTAGGAAAATACAAATAATTCCTCATGGTTTAAAATTGAATTTCAGATCTCTAACAAATTAAACATAAATAATTAACAGATATCTTGGGAGAAAGGGTAAAGCAGAATCTTTTTTTTTTTAATAAAAAATAGTATGTTAAATTTTAGAAAGGGGCAATAGCAATGACAAAGGAAAATGCACAGGGATACTGAAAGACAGTGCTTAGCTTGTAAATGCCACAGGAAAACCCAAAACATTAAAGGGAGAGTGTTATATAAAAGCAAACTAGAAGCTGCACTGCAGAGACTCAGCAGTATATCTGAACAAAAGCACTGTCAACTCAAACCACTCAAGTGCTCAGATACATTTATACATCCATCCATGCCTTTGGAGGTTCTGCCACAGTGGTTCTCAGCCAGGGCAGTTTTGCTGAGGACATTTGGCTAAGTCCAGAGACATTTTGGGTTGTAACAAATAGGGGGTGCTACTAGCATCGAGTGGGTAGAGGTTAGGATTCTGCTAAACATCCTACAATGTACAATACAAACACCTCCCCCGACCCCAATGACAAAGAATTACCCAGAACAAAATGTCAATAGCACTGTCATCTAGAAACCCTGCTCTGTGAGGATTGCATCCAACCCCGAGCAACAGAAAAATCCTAGTGCTGTAGTTACTTAAATAATTAGAGGTTTATTTATCTTGCATAATAAGTAGTAGAATTTGCCAGGCTAGAGCTTGTGTGGTAGCTCAGTGATGTCATCAAGGACCCAGGACCACCCGGGAGGGGTCTCTAAAAAAGATTCACATTTTAACGGGGCACATTACGAAAAGCAAATTGAGCTTGCAAGTAAGAAAGAAGGGTTGTAGCGGATATTGCATAGGCCAGTGGCAGGGTCAGCCGCAGATATACTGTCCCTTTTCCATGATGCCTCTGCCTCTAGCCTGCTGTAACTGCCTAGCAAAATTCTATCCAGTCACTTTCCACCCAAATTAAGCTTTTCTCTGGAGTCTTTCATGCTCTTCCCAGGCAGAGCTGATCCCCCTGCACTAGATGTCTCAGTCTGTGGGGACCAAGGGAAGCCTCAGGGCCAGAAAAGGACACCAAAGGGAAAGAGAGAGAGCTTTCCCCACTGGAACAGTAGCCAGTGAGCTGGATTTGTCTCTTTGCAGACAGATGAAAAGGTCACAGAAAGAAGCCATGAACAACTGAGAACAGGATAAAGAAATGCCGTTGGGGAAAAGTAAATTAGGGTTTTTTTTTTTAATTGGGCAAGGTTAATGATTTAAAGTAAAAGCTAAAGCAAAATCAAAAGCAAATTCAAAAATATAGCATGAGAATTTTATGAAGGGTTTCTGACAACCAATCCATAACAGAGGGTCGGAAAGAGAGCGTACAAGTAAACAAAAACAGCTTGCTTATCACTATCATAATACCGATAATAAAGATGGCAAAAATCATAATCATAAGGCAAGTCTTTGAGTCAGTCTCCAGCCCATTGGAAAGAAGGATGCTGAGGTCTCATCTGAGCCTGGGGGAGGACATTTTACTAAGTAGTAATTAGCAAAATCTTCCATGGATGTGGAAGGGGGAGTGGTGTCAGGTGAGACATATATTTTCTTAGCCGTGACCTTCTCCATGAGTCCAGGCCACAGAGACATTGTTCCTGAAGACAGCTGGCCATAACCTGGCCTCCTTGTCATAGTGCGTGGCCACTCCCTGAAACTGTCAAAGGAGTTCCTAGGACTCAGCTTTTCCTGCCAGTCCAGACCGTGACCTTCTCCATGAGTCCAGGCCACAGAGACATTGTTCCTGAAGACAGCTGGCCATAACCTGGCCTCCTTGTCATAGTGTGTGGCCACTCCCTGAAACTGTCAAAGGAGTTCCTAGGACTCAGCTTTTCCTGCCAGTCCAGAGAAAGTTGATGAGATTTATTTTAAATTCTCTTCACGTCATCCTTGCACTGATCATTTGTACATTTGTTGGTGGCTTTCAGGGACAGCTGCTACTTCCAAAGGACCCCATAATCTTAAAGTGGCTCGTTATGCTAATCTAATGAACCAGTCCTCTAAATTGGAAGCCCTTTAGTCGATTTAAAAATGAAGCCTTGGCAGTCACAAAAAACTTCTGCTAAGCAATTCTTAAAAAACTGGTTAGTAGGAGATAGATCAGAATTTATCAAGCTCTAAAATAGCCTTCCTAATAATTTGGTACTGTTTTATTTCTTTCTCTTTTATACTTCTGTTCTGGTTTCCTTTGGAAAGATATTTGTGTCCCTCAGAAAATTCTGTAAGACTGAAATATTTATGCTATTTTAAAACACTTGGACTCTGCCCGAGAATTGCACTCTGCTGGTAAGGGGTGCTGCTTAATTCTGTGTTCTAAAGAGCCCCTAAAATACAGTGGAAGCTCTCAGTAAATTCCTAGTACTCAATTTCAGTGGCATTTGCAGAGAAATGATGAAAACGGCATGGCTGTACTATTGCACATGCATTAAGTGAAGTTAGAGTGGTGCATTTTAACTTATTTTAAAACCCATTTAGAGTTTCCTTACCAGCATGTTTGATAAAACAGCATGTGTTTTGAAAGAGGCTGAGGGAGAAAAAGAGCTCCGTCCATAATGACCATAAGTGAGTTCTCCAGTTGCTTTTCTATTTCAGAGGTATGTAGGATGTACTTGAAACATCACTGATTAGTCCAGTGCCACATCAGTAAATCAGCATTTTGAAACACACAGAGGAAAATAACAGCCAATGGAGTTTTACCAATATAATAAAATAAAATAAGGAAACATGGTTTATAGATCATTTTCTCCAGCAGAATGCTTTCAAATCCTACAGAATGGCACCTTAACAGCACACTATGTACATGTTTCACTGTTCTCTGAACAAACTTGATTTCTAGATTGGATATTTATTCTACATTAAAATATATAGATTGATCTGGCAAAATTCAGTTCAGAATTACATTGAATAAGGAGGACAGGAATTGATGTCATGCTGAAGACAATGGAAATAGTCTGTGTGCTCTACACATATTTTAAAGGTTAAGCATCTCTTGCTTTGATGAGACACAATGTCAAGAAACAGTTTGATCACCCTCACATTAAGCAGTCATGGGTCTGCGAAGCCCAACCCATGGACTTGTACGTCATTCATGACTGCCACGGGAGCCGGCCTAAATATGGATGTGTCCACGCACCCCCACCCTACGGTTTTTCTCTTTTTCCACCTTGCACCTAACTGACAGGAGTCTAAGGTCTTCAGTTGGATCACCTGACAAACCTGGGCAGGTGCCCAGACAGTGGCCATTGTACCTTGCTAAGGAAACCTTGGTGTCATTAAGGTGTCAGTTGATCACGTGTCTCAAAGAAACCTGGATTCCACCCACCACCCGCCTCCTCCTCTCACCTCGGAGGAAGAATCTCGATTGATCTAAGCCAGTCGTGGGTAACTCTATCCTCCTTCACTTTCGGTGGTTTAGAAATGGGCATGAGGCACAATTCTGGTGGGTGAAATAGGAAGTGACACCTGTGGGGAGCCCCTGAGAATGTTCTCCTCACTTTTAAAGAGTTCATGAGAACTGTCCTTACCTTTTTTGGAAGTTGATGTCTGCACCAACAAGAGCATCCATTGTGGGGCGAGGAGAGCCGCCAGCCTATGAAGGAAAGTCGACAAACTGACGTGGCAGAGCAGAAAGAAGGAAAGAAACTGAGTTCTTTACCACACCATTGAGGTGCTGAATTAAAGCACCCTGCCCACTAGAGGTACCGCTGTCTTGATGTAGTGGACACTGTGATGTGTCACAGATTCTTTTTTCAGGTCATTGGCTCTCATTTTCTCAGCTACCAGAAATAGTCCTTCTCCAGAAATCACCTTTGGGAGTTGCTTCACTCCAGATACGTCCCTCCCTAGGGGAAGCCTGTATCCCATGACTGACAAAAGGGGGTACAAAATCCTGACCACCTTTAATGGGGGATAACTCTACAGACCATCCCAGCTCTAGAGTTTCCTGTAGATCAGCTAACGTCTTGTGATTGCATTACAGGTTTACTTCCTCTGTCTAGTTCTGCTTCCCTCACTTCTTTGCATATGTCGTTGATGAAAACACTCTTCCGTAAATCTTCTGCATATGAAACTCCATCTGAGTCTATGTCCAGTCTAACCAAGCATAAGACACTTAATTTTTAAAGTAATCACTTCCTTGCTTTTCTTTGTTTTTGGTACCTAAAACCACATGCACCCCTGAATACCATATTTTACGTTTGCCCGTCCTCTTCCCTGAGAGGGTTTTACATAGAGTCACACACCATATGTATCTTTTGGTGTCTGCCTTTTCCACTCAACAATGTTTGTGAGATTTCATTATTTATTGTGTAATAGTTGTATTTTGTTAATTTTAGTTATGTCATAGTATTTTATTGTAGAAATTTACTAAAATCTATTTCTATATTATGTTTTTGAGGGACATTCAGGTTGTTTACAGTTTGGGGGCATGATAAATAATGAAGATTCTTGTACCTTTCTCTGATACACATATGCATGAATTCTTGTGGGGTATATAGCTAAGAGTGGAATTACTGGGCCAAACAGTATGCATAGGTTCAGCTTTAGAATTCTGCCTACAGTTTTCAAAGTGGTGAGCTTACCAATTTATACTCTAATAATATGAGAGTTGTTGTTACATATTCCTGCCAATACTTGGTACTGGTGATCTCTCTTTTGATGGATGTGTAGAGGCATCTCTTTTTTTAATTTTTATTTTTTAATATTAGCATATTCATTATTACAAGGTGTAGTTTTCTTTATGGCCTTTACTCAACCTATCACTCTCCAGACCCCATCCCATCCTCCCCCCCATCTCTAGTATCCTTAGGTTTGTTCTCTCCTTCTGAAAGCTCAACATTTTGTTGTAGTCTTTCCTGCCTCCCTTCCTTCCTTCTTGCTTAGTACCCAGTTATGAGTGAGAACATACAGTATTTCTCTTTCCTTGTCTGGCTTATTTCACTTGACATAATTTTCTCCAGACTCATCCATGTTTCTGCAAATGGCAGAATTTGTTCTTTTTTATGGCTGAGTAGTATTCCATTGCATATGTATACCAGATTTTCCTTATTCAGTCATCCATCAATGGAAACTTAGGCTGGTTTCATATTTTGGCTATTGTAAACAGAGCTGCGATGAATATGGGAGTGCAGGTATCCCTTCAACATGATGATTTCCATTCCTTTGGATATATACTCAGTAGTGGGATTGCTGGATCATATGATAGTTCTGTCATTGTCTGAGGAAACTCCATACTGTTTTCCATAATGACTGTGCTAATTTACAGTCCCACCAACAGTGTAGAAGAGTTCCCCTTTCCCTGCATTCTTGCCAGCATTTGTTATTCTCAGTCTTTTTAATAATGGCCTGTCTTACTGGGGTGAGATGATATAGAGGTATCTCTTAAAGTTTAACTTGATTTTGTTTATTACTAACAAGATTGAGACTTTTTCAAATGTTTATTGATCATTTGGATACCCACTTTAATGGTGTATTTGTCCAAATCTCTTGTCTATTATTTTTCTAGGTTATTTGTCTTTTCTTTATAGAGCTTCAGGATTTCTTATATAGTCTGGATATAAACCATTTTGTTGGTTATATATGTTGCACAAGCTACTGCTCTCTCAGTGGCTTGATTTTTCACTCTCTTAGTTATGTATTTTAATGAAAAAGATCTTAATTTTAATATAGTCAAAACTATTAAACTATTTCTTTATGATTAGTGCTTTTGGGTTTTAATTAAGAAATATTTGTCTCTCCAATATCATGAAGCTATTCTCCTAGTTACTTTATAGATATATTGTTATTTTGTCTCTTACATTTAGGTCTACGATCAACCTGAAATTATGTTTTGTGTACAGTGTGAAATCTTTTTATTTTTTTTCATATGGATATGTAAATGCTCCAGCACTATTTGCTGAAAAGACCATTCTATGCTACTGCCCTCGGTAATACTATTTTCATAAATCAAGTGTTTATATATGCATGGATATGATTTTATGCTTTCTATTCTGTCCTGTTGGTCTATTTGTTTATCCTTTCATTGATACCAAGATGTGTTAACTATGATAACTCTGTAATTAAAAATTAATTACTTAGGGCTGGCCTGGTGGCGCACTGGATAAGTGCGCCGCTTGGGAAGTGCGGCGGCGCTCCCGCCCTAGGGTTCGGATCCCACATACAGACCGGTTCC
>NW_007734649.1:0-12137 GCF_000696425.1 Galeopterus variegatus | reverse complement strand
GGTTGTGGGTTGGAGGCCCATTCTTCACTTCTCTCCAGCCAAAGATTATACCCATCTTTCAGCCTGATGCCCAAAAAGTGCATGTCACTTTGAGTGTACATTTGCAGATCATTAAAGGCAAAGTTATACCTACCACACATGCAGAGAACATGACCTTGGGATAGCAGCACTGCATATACCCAAGTCAAGTTTTGACATGAGTTGCATCAGGAAGTAGAAGACTGAAACAGAGCAGCTCTGACTTGCTCTTTCAATGTATTGAGTTCATGCATCAGATTTTATTTGAAGGAAGGGTTCACTATACTATAGCCAAAGAATGTGTGTCAACCATAGCATCAGAAAGTGGGTCTCTGTTTATTCTATTTGGAATTTGCTAAGTTCTTAGATCTGTAGATTCATGTATTTGATCAAATTTGGGACATTTCTGGCCATTATTTCTTCAGATATTCTTTCTGCCCCTTTCATTCTCTCATCCTGCTGAGGCTCCTATTTATGATTATATCGGTCTGCTTAATAGTGTCCCACTGGTCCACTGGGAGCTTATTCAGCTATACTGAAGGCAGAAACATAACATATCCTTCTTGACTGCAGCATATAAAGTCCCTGGGGGAAGATGTGGATGCCTGATACAATGTAGATAAGCTAAGTCAATAGCAGACTGTGAAAATAATGGAAAGTTGGCTGTATGTTCCCTTGGAAATAATGTTGGCAAGGCTGGTCTTGGGACATAACAAAATATGAAAGCCTACTTCAGTGATCATCTACCATTTCTCTTCCCCCATACTCTTCATATGCACAACACCCCATCAGTAAATCTCATTTTAAATTCAATGATTCTCATGGAGGGGGTGCCCTAAAAACTACATGTGCCCCCATGGAGATGATGGTATGCCCCCTTCTGCACACTCTCTCAATGCCTTACAGATCAAATCACTGTAGTGAATGGCACACTGGAAACCTAATATATTCCTACTACTAAATTCTTCCTTTTATCAGCCTGCACCAAAGTTTAAAATGTCCATCAAAAGTCATCCCTGGAGACTGAGGTATTCTGAGGTAGCATGATAAACCAGGAGAACCTTTCAATTGAGCATTGGATATATAATAGTTCATGGAAGGATCCATATTATCCTTTAATTCAATTTTTCCATGAACTTTTTGAAGTGCCCTTGTATTTACCGATCATTGTCATAATAATCTCTGAGAACCTACATGAGGTCTAATGAATCCCAGACTCTATTGAGTTTCAGATCACCTTTGAAAACATTGCTTTTCCCATAATAAGAAATGCATTCACTTAGCATAAAAGTAGATTCTGCATTCTCAGTCTCACCAATCACACATTATCAAACAAGAACAATATATTCTCCTGGGGTTAAGCCTACCCTACAATGAATACTTTATATCAAGGGTTGTTAGTCAGCTATTTGCCTTGCTAATTTCTAGTCAAAATTAATATCTGTGTGCCAATGGAATTCTTTACCCTGGTGATATTTTCCAATATGTGATTAGTATGAGACTGTGAGCCTAACCTAATGCACCTTGAAGCCCTTACCACTTGCTATGTTCTCTGTGTAAAAATTGCCCACAAAAGTTATACAGTAACTAGGGGTAAGGTAGTTAGAAAAATAGGTAGAAACAGCTTGCTAACTACAATGAAGGAACTTAATGATTAAGTACTAGTCTGGCTACAGCCAGTCCGGCTACCTGTACCATTAAGACCACCGAACATAGTAATCATTGTCATTGACATTTGGAGTTAGTGATGTTAGCTTTTCCTTAGTAATGGCTTCTTGGCTTTTTCCACTGCTTTGTCTGAACTGCCTGTATAAACCTGGGCTCGACCAAGAGGTGGAGAAACTTTGTGTACACTTGTGGGTGGCGACCCAGCTGATCCATCATCCTGTACGTAAGTTACCTTTTAATAAAATTCTTTGCTTTACCATATGGAATTGCCTGCTTTGTTCTTCAGTCTCAAGATACCCTCTCAACTTTGTGGACATTTTGCTTTTGGTCCACCTTCAGACAGATCAGCAAACAGACTCGAAGCATATCCAGAGAAGGCATTTTATAGTCTGCTTTCTGCAAAGCTCTGAGAGCCAGTTCACAGCATTTTTTAAGCTGAAAGAAACTCCAGAGTCATGACCTCTCATTCTACAGATGATTAACAGACACGTAGAGTGACTTTTCAAGGTTGCCAGCCAATGAGTGGTTACAGTCGGATGCTTTCACCTTTAGGCCCAGTTTTCTGGTGTTTTACACCCCATTGCTGTTGAATTAGACTCAGAAGAAATACTTTTTCAAAGTCTGGATGAATATAAACGTGACATTAAAAATACTACATTGAGCTTTCCATAGATTAATGTATTTGAGTTCTAATTTAGGAAGAGGTTTTATTCAAAACCACCAAGAAATGATCTATACCCAGAAATGATTCTACGCTTCTCTGGGTGATATAAATCATTCTCAGTAGTTAAAATAACCGAAAATTAGTCACCAGAGGTTCAGGCTACTTACGCACATTAAAGTTGTCAAGGACTTAAATTTCTATAATGTAAATGAGAAAGGCAACATTCTTTTTATGTGTTTTGACATTTGTAAATATATATCTGCAAATAAGCTAAAACTATCTGCAAACTGCAGTTAAGAAGAAGGAAAATAATATGTCTTGTAAATGGATCACGAAAGTAGCCTCGCAGCCCGTGGATATGCATACAGGTGCAAGAAAAGAAATAGAAACACAGAGGAAAAGTCTTGGCCTAATCAAAATTTGAGTTTTAGAAGATTTTTACATTTTAATTTACTGTCAACATGAATATTAGTAATGCAAAAGCTTTTGAATGAATATGTAATGGACAGTCTTCTTCAAAGAGTACATCACCTCTGGTGTGGGCAAGTGCCCAGAATTTAGATGTGTGAGCGGAGCCTGTAGTAAGTCTGCAGATACTTGGTCAAGTTCCAAAGCATGAGACTTTCAAAACCCAGAACTTCTATTTCCAGTGAAAGGAACCAGCTACAATTTTTAATTATAATGATAAATAGAGGAAGACAAGCACTTTGACTGTATCTTTTATTGAACTCAAACAGGTAATCTTCTCTCTCTGATAGCCAGGCAGGCAAGTTCACTTGTTCGAATGCAGCAAATTCGAATAACTCAAATCTGAGGTAAATCAGACTTATTTTGTCAGTGTCTGAAATGTGCTTTTAAAAAGTGACCTTTCTCCAACTGAACACAAAGCCATCCTCTTTCTCCCCATGTAAATTGCTCCCCACTACAAAGCCCCTCCTGTACACAGAGCTTCAGACCCATGCAAGCTTCTTTTTTTACTTTCACTCAAAGCCAGAACTTGTAAACAGGTTTCTCCCACCCTCCTTCATAATCCTTTCCTCATTTTACACAACTGTTAGAAGCGACACAAGCCAGTGTGGTGGGAGGCAGCCACAGTAGGTGTATTGATGAAAGATGCCAGTGTCCTAGTTCCAACCGTGACACCCCTTTTCAATACATAAACTTCTCACCGCACTGAAACATTCATTATGCCATTCAGAAGTAGAGGTCTAGTGTGACAATTTGCTGTAAAGCGCCTCTGTGATTATAAAGAGAAAATCAGTCACTTATTCTACTGGGATTGTTCATAAAACTGACAGACATGCTCAGTGTGGAGCCGAGAGTTTGCACCTGGTCAGGAAACTGCGAGATAGGACAACAGCTCCTCTGTTGCTAATAATTATGCCTTGGCTTTAATCACCAACTTCATGCCTGACAAAATGGAAACCGAAGACTGGGGAAATGATGAAGCAATAGGTATTTAAATCATGGAACATTTCTTGTTCAATTGGTATGGTGATGAGGCGCCCATTTGTTAGGGATTCTAGCTGATGCTGACAGTATTTTAAATTAAGGTTAGTTGAAATGACGGCAGCAGAGTTTGAGAAGTGACATACGACAATGAATGTGTCAGTTCTCTATAGGCTGGAGATAGACTTTTGATGGCTTGAATCATAGCTCAGAAAGCCGAGATTGAAAAAGAGAAAGTAATTTTCTGCCTAACCCAGGTTCATAACAGTTTCTCTTCCTTTTAGCAAAAGCATGGAGTGGGGTTAGAAAAAGACGGACAGCCCACAAGAAGGAAACAGGCGATTCTAATCTATAAATTCCATTTGCATGTCATTAATCAATTTAGGCAGCTGGACAGACTGGGCCTGTGACTTAGAATCCTATGTTAACCCAGCTCACTTTGCTGTAGTCTAATTGCCCAATTGTACAGAGAACTTATCAGGAAGTGATAACAGCACTGGTCCAGCTTTCAGGCTGGCAACTCTAGACATTTTTTTTCTTTTTTCAACAAATTTCACCATGACAATCACATTTCTCCCTGGGAGGCTGCTTCTTGATGTTGTACTGTTATTTAAAATTGCTGATGAAATGATCTTCCACTTTTCCCTTCTCTCCTTTCCATTTGCAAAACTCCACTCATTCCAAGAATCACTAATTTTTATTAATTGTGTAACTGGCATGTGAAATCTTTGCAAGGAGGTTTCCTATTTTGACTCCCACTCTGTCATGCATTTGAATGTTGGAATAGGCTTTTCCCAACAACTCAGAAGAAACTCCAGAGGCAGGTTCTATCAAGACACCCGTTTATTGCCACAAAGTGGCAACAGAAAAGAAGTTTAATTAATGGAACAATTGGGAGCTCAGCTATTCCGTTTATCATCTTAAAGCAGAAGAGACATAGGAAGAAGACAAAAATAACTCTTGCTGGATGAGAATAAAAGGGCCAAGTACAGTCACTTGTTAATTAGCCACAAATGTGTGATCCATGCCGTGGAGTTTTCTGGGGCAATTTCTCAATTACAAACTGTGTTCTCCCTAACTAGTGGGCACATAGGTATCCTCGCCTACTATATATCTATTGGTGTGTGTTCTGAGAATACTGAGGAGTAATGTCAGTATTAGCCCGCATGCTTGGTCATTGTGTGTTATATACGCCTCAGTTCTCATTCCCACATGCAGTGCATGGATGTGCAAAGAGCTAGCCTTCAGAAGACCAAGGTTCTGCCCTAACTAGCTGTGTGATCGTGGGCACTCTCTGGGCTCCAGTTTTCTCATGGACAAAATTAAAAAGGTGAATTAGTAAAGTTCCTTCTAGTTGTAGCATTGCATAATTTTACCATTTTTTAAAGTTAATGTGTATTGAGCTAATGATGGGCCAGATAATGTGTTTACAAGCATTCTCTCCTTTGCTCCTCTCAGAGGCCCTCGGAAGCAGGTACAATCGTTCACCCCATTTTCAGATGACACCGAGGCCTAGAGAGACAAACACCTAAACTACAAGCTCTGAATCTCCTGCCTCAACATATGTGTGCCACGTGCCTCACAGTAACCAGTCAATAAGGGTTGCTTTTTCCCTCACTTCTTTCTTTCTCTGCCTCTGTTTCTTCAGCAATAATATTGATATTTTTATGGAAATACTATTTGCTTATTATTTAAAAATCAATCAATAGATAAAAACATGAATAATAAAACAAAAATAATCCACATCTTCACCACCCAGAAAAAAATTATTAATATTGGGTGAACATTATCCCAGAGACCATGCTATACACATATATACCTCGCTGGAGCTGGGTAGACAGACAGAAGATAGAAAAGAATGGTGCAATTATTTCTAGAAACAAAGTGTATGAAATTATATTTTACTTGATTCCAATAATGGAAAAAAAAAGGGGGGGGGGAAACTGAAGAAACTACTGGTCTTTAGGTAAGTCTTCTGCAAGATATATTATTTTCTAAGGACTCCCTAGAGTTAAGAAAATAAGATTATGAAACACAGAGACTGGAGTTTTAGCTATATATACTTAACTTCATATTTCAATTTCAGACAGAATTAACTAATTCTCTGCTATGAAGGGTAAGAAAAGTAGCACTTATTCCCACCTCCTGATTTTCACTTGTTATGCTACAGGTGACCCCCAACTTACAGTCGTTGGACTTAATGATTTTTCAACTAAAGACTGAGTGAAAGAGACGCTCATTCAGTAGAAACTGTACCTCGAGAACCCACATAACCACTCTGATTTTCACTTTCATACAGTGTTCAATAAATTACACGAGGTAGTCAACACTAGTACAAAATAAGTTTGGGGTTAGGTGATTTTGCCCAACTGTAAGCTAGCATAAGAGTTCTGAGCACATTTAAGGTTGGCTGGGCTAAGTTGTGATGTTCGGTAGGTTAGGTGTATTAAATGCATTTTCAACTTAATGATGAGTTCATCCAGACGTGACCCCGCTGTAAGTCAAGAGGCGTCTGTGCTTTTTGTGGTTGTTGTTTTCCTTTTAGTCTATCAAGATTTGTAACATTTACACTCTGTGCTATACTCATAACTCCCGGGAATTGGGAATAACTCCATGACTCCCGGATTTGTACTTTGGGTTCTAAGTTTAAATGAATTTATTGCTCACTTGTCTTTTCACCACAAGCATCTCCATTCCTGAGGACTTCTGTTTTAATTCACATCTTGGCTGACTGAAGTTTACCATCAAATAGATTTTTCAAGGATTCATAAGTGCAAATTTTCTAAATTCTTCTGTGCTTGGGAATATCTGCCTGATGCCTTTATATATGTACAAATGCTTGGATGGATTTATCATTCTTGGGCATAGACATTTTCTCCTCAGAATTCTGCAGACATTCCTACATTGTCTCCAGATATTGTGACTGTGGGAAAATCTGAGGTAAATACCATTTTTCCCCTTGTGGGTGACTTACTTTTTCCAGGCTTGATACCTAAAGAAGTCTTCCTTTTATCTTTTACTATAATATCTTAATACAATATGCCTCTGTGTTGAATAATATCCATCAATTTGTCCTGGGGGAGGAAAAGGGGGGAATTATTTTATTCTACAGATGCAGTTCTTTAAGGTAGTTTCCATGACATGATTTGGAGGATACTAGATAAGCTGTTCCCCAAATAAAAGTCTCCTCTCATAACCTCCTAACTAGAAAATAACTTGCTCTAAAACTATGTCTTGTTCACTGTTGTTTCCCTAGTGCATAGCAGTGTCTGGCATGTAATGGACACTCCATAAAAATTTGGTGAAATAGAACAGAGGATAAAGGATATGGGGATGGCAGAGGAGAAGCCAGGACTGAAGAGGAAGGGAAGGCAAAAATTCCTTCAGAAACGTCACTGTCTTGCCTGCCTTCTCTGAAGCAGTGATCCTTTAAATGGTCCTATTCGATTTCAATCCACTCAGGAAGATCACGGGTGGAGGGAATCACTGTTAATGAAGTGGTGTGGCTTCCTTTCAGTAGGAGGGTTGCTGGTTAAAAAGGGTTAAAAACCACTGGTTAGGGCAAGAAGCACTCAAACGCCTTCATTTTGGACACTGGTCTCCAAACTGGGCTCCCACTTGAGCATCTCCCTGATCCAACCCATTTTCCCCACTGCCCACAAGGTAATTTTTCTAAAACAAGTAGAACAAGTATTAATGGACATAGTCTACAGTGTTAGATTCTTTGGTATTTTCCTACTGCTTTCTCCTCAGGCAGAAGCCAAGAATCCCAAGTTCTTTGGGGTAAGATGGTCTCAAATTCTTTAGTCTAGGACACTGATCTCCTAACTTGTCTTTTTGCTGTCAGTATCTCTTCAAGTATGAAGTTCCTAGCACAGTTTTTGACAATACTAAGTACAAATCAACATCAGTTCCTGGCTTCTCCCCATCTCTGTAGATTGGTCAATTGCCATCCAATTATAGTGTATTGATATTCATTCTTGGAATGTCTGTCTCCTATCAGATTGTGAGCCCCCTCTGGGCAAGATCCATGTCCTTCTCATCTTTGCATCCACAGCTCAGTTTCAGGAACTCTACAGGTTTTCAATGTTTGTTGGATTAAATTAAATTCTTGGAACCAGTGCTCCAGAAAAATATACAACTACTATTTTATATCCTCTTTCTTTGTGTCCACCTTCTCTCTAATCCTAGGTAATCTAAGGTGAAACAGGTGATAAGAGTAACAATTTGTAGAACTGTATATATCAGAAAAAAACTGCTTGCGGTGCATAGAAAACCCAGAACTTTCTGGTGGTGGGAGACTCTTGGTTCTGCTACTATCTCACTGAGTACCCTGAAATAACTTCTTTTCTGTCTGGATCTGATTCCCCACAGGTCTTTTCCACTCCTGCCCCTGAGGGGTGCCACTGGAGATGCTCTCACTACTGGTGTGGATGGTTCCAACACGGCTCTGCAATCCTAGAGGACCTCATTGCACACCCTCACCTATTCCTCTGTTCTCTTCCCATCACTCCCACTCCCCTGTATTCTCAGCAGCTGAACTTGTCTTCTCCTTTACAGTGAGAATAGAGCCCTTCTTACAAACATGAGTACAGTACTCTACCTGGACTGACTGGGGTAGATTGTCTCCAAAAGGGCCACCGACAGTTCCTCCCATTCCTCTACCTGCATGCTGCTCCTCCCACCAGAACGTGAAGACCATTCCCTTCCCCTTGAATCCCAGCTGGCTCATGACTTGCCTCACCTGATAGAAAATGCCAGAAGTGATGCTGTGTGACTTTGGACTTTAAGAGTTCTTGCACCTTTCATTTTTTCCCTCCTGGGATCCAGCCCACCGTATAAAGAAGTTTGGGCTAGACAACTAAATGGTGTGAGAGATAGAGAGATTCAGCTCAAGCCTAGCCATTCTAGCCACTCCAGCTGAGGAGCCAGACATGGAGTGAAGCCACCCACACCTTCTAACCTATTAGAGCTACAGCATAGTGACCCCAGCCAACACCACATGGAACAGAACTGCCCCACCCAGCCCAATCAATCCATAGAATCATGAGAAATAAAACACTGATGTTGTTTTAAGCCACTGAGTTTTATGGTTGTTTGTGATGCAAAAATAACTCGAATTTTGATCCTCCCTCATCCCCAACACCAACCTAGTAAACTTGGACTCATCTTTCAAGATTTGGCTCAAGGGTCAACTTCTTTGTAAACTCTCTGTGTCCTTATCCTGCCCACTACAGCCCAATTTTCCCTTCTCCTTTTCAAAATTCCATTGTACTTCGTATTATAAACCATGTGCTTACTTCTCCCAAAGGCTCAGCGCATCTAGAAGGCAGGGACTTGGTCTAATTCCCTTTTGCCTGAGCCTAGCAGTGCCCAGCACATTTAGACATTCAGTCAGTGATTGTTGAATGAATGAATAAATGGGTGAGTGAGAAAACTTAACAGATGATATCTACAAGCCCTTCTGGCTCCCAAATTTAATCATGTCATCTAGCAATGCACAAGCGAGTCAAACGTAAGCAATTTGTCATACCACACTGGAGCGGAAGTATGATAGCACACCACACAGAAAGGTCAAGGTGTCCAGAGACTAAATCCCTCACTTGGAGTTACTGTTTGAGTTAAGACAAATCAATTAACAATCATGCATTGAGCACAGTCTACAAAAATGTGTATAAGACTTACTTGTCCCTTCTAGGAGCCCCAAGCTCAGCCAGTATTACTCCTTTCCTTGCTCACACAACCTGAGGTAGCAATGAGTATGAGCTGACCTAAACACTAAGCAGCCGACACTTATTAAAGCCCACACGTCAGTAGGCACCATTACTTCATTTTACAGATGAGGTAAGTTAGGCCAAAGAGGCCAATTACCTCCCTCAAGTCACACAGCAGAAAAGAAGAGGCAGGACTCAAATGCAAGCTTGTCTGACACTCAACCAAAGCACGGTTTTACCTAGATCAAAAAAACACAAAAGGCATGAGGAAACCAGAAAAACCCTCCAGTCATGGAGCCAAGCAGGTGATGATGAAGGTTATGTCTTTTGGCAAGCCTTATCACCCATAACAGCAAAAAACTAAAGACAACCTCAGCCACGGCCTAGCACACATCATCTTCCAGAGCCTGTAATGCCTTCTTAGTGTATGTACGTCCAGTTCCTCTTTCACGTCCACTCATCTTCCACACTACCTCCAGAGTTATCTTCTTAAATGCAAATCCAACCTGGTCATCCCCCGACTTTAGATCCCACAGCATAATGCCCTCCCCAACCTCACCCAAACATTCTTCTCTGTATCATCTCCAATCATTCTCAAGCACAGATTGACCCCATCCCCTGCACAGGTGTGGGTTATTTTCAGGCCTCCTTGCCTTTGAATGTGCTGCAGCCTCTCCCAGTTTACTCTTCTCTCCCCAGAAAACATCGAAGCATACCTGCATGCTCAGTTCATACCTGGCCTCTTCTGCAAAGCTCCCTCATTCTTCCAAGCAGTATTGCATGCTCTTCTGCACCTGTAACACTTTGTATGCCACCTGATTGCCATATATACCATTTAATGTATCTCTCTTCAAATCCCAAGGTCATTTTTGCATCTTCTTCAATCCAACCTTCACCCCACACACCTAGCATGATTCCTGATGCACCCTGGGTCCTCCATAAATTCTTATGGAATACAGGAGAACATTTTTATTTCACTCACACTCTTGGCTTGCTGAAGGAATATGAGGGTACTTCAAAAAGTTCATGGAAACATTCACACTATTATTCAATTCTATTTTTCCACAAACTTTTTGAAGTACCCTCATATAGAGTCTACTAATCTTAATGCTTATCTTCTCCCTACAGTAGAAAGCATGGTGCGTTCAAGTTTTTAATAATGATTTTTCTTTCTCAAACACCTTTCTTCAGAAAGAGATGTTTTAAATCCCAAGGCTATTACCTATGGCAAATGCCTAACATGCCATTTGTGCAGCTGGGACAGATGGATTATATCCCTTTGATTTTCTGGCATAAACTCCACCATGTGGTACAGACTTCCTGTTTCTCCCATTTTTCCACATGACAGCTCCAGTGGGAAGCAGCCATGTGCCTTTGGGCTGCATAAGTTTCCATCTTTGACTGCTAAGGCTGTACCTGCTCAATAAAGTGCACAGCAGTGACTTCACGAAACTTGACAGTTTTTGGAGCCTTCCATTTCCCCCTTGCTCTGAAAGGTGCATTTGGTTAATTATATCATAAAATTCAATGATTTGAACACACTCAGAATTCAATAATGAGGTTCATGACACACCATTCCATTGTACTGTCTTGTTTAAAAAGAGATTCCACTGCCTTTACATTTCATGGATTACTGTTTTGTCACATTGCCAGCTTCAGATAGGTCCATTTAAGTATAAAATAAATGTTTAATGACACAGAATCAGAAACTCTTGATACAACCTTGCTCAGCTCCACTGGCAGGTGTAGCAGGATGACAGAATGCCTCCTAAAAGCGTTAACTACCTACACACATGACCATCACATTGAGAAGGAGCAGCAAATTCCCAGAGAGCAGGCTCCTGCTGCTCCTACCCCATGAAGAGAGGTCAGGCACAAGGTGCAGACTGTAAACGTTCAGCATTGTAATAGCAGAGCCTTTTTAAAACATGTTTCTTTGCTTGCTAGCATCTTCTGGGCCCTTGCTAAGCTCCAGAGCGAGGACTGTGTCAGGATAAGTCTTCAAGGATTTGGATAATAAATAGACAATTAAAATTTAGTGGCATAATTTCTACTCAACATCAAGGCTTGCTTTCCATACAAAGAGAGATAAAATGATACCTTTAGTTAAATTATTATAATCCACCCTTTCCCAAACCAGTAGGCTTATTTCTTTGGCACCTTGTGGTTAACCATTCACACTGTTTTCATATTACTAGCATCATAATTTACTCTGATAATATTAAATTATTTGACAACATGAGCTAGGGTTTACTCTGTATTAGCTCCACAGACAATGAATGTAAAGGCCAGTAAGACAACCAAATCACTGACCATTCAATCCAAAGGAGATGTCTTATTAGCTTAACAAACACATGAAATAGCACACAGTGCATAGCCACATTAGCTTTAAGCTGGATGTTTGAAACCATCCAAGATGTGGAATAGTACTGCATAGAAAAAGTGCAGTCTTCAGAGAAAGACCTGGATGTCAGCCCCAATACGTAACCTTAGAGGAGGTAATTAAAGCTCTGTGACTCAGTTTCCTCATTTGTAAAAGAAACATGTTAATAATAGCTGCCTCCTTGGATCATTGTGAGTATTCAATGAGGAAACTATGCAAAGTGCATAGCACAGCCTCCAGT
>NW_007734648.1:123845-125281 GCF_000696425.1 Galeopterus variegatus | reverse complement strand
AGCGCCGCTGCACTCCCAAGCGGCGCACTGTAGCAGTGCGCCACCGGGCCGGCCCCAAAATGAAATTTATTGCTTACAGTTTCAGAGGCTGTGAAGTACAAAGTTCAGGGAACACATCTGGTGAGGGTCTTGTTGATGGTTACAGGGATGCAGGGGTCTCACACAGCAGAATGGTGGAGCACAGATGGAGAGACTTTCACGTGCTCTCCTTTTAAAGCCCTCAAAACCATGCCCGTGACCACTACTAAACTGTCAAATGGATTAATTCATTCACTAGGCATGGTCCTCACAGTCTAATCACCTCTTCAAGGCCACACCTTTCATTACCATAATAGGATTTCCCACCCTCCTAACACTGTCACAGTGCAGGTTAAGTTTCTAATACAGGAACTTTGGGGGAATTCAATCCAAGGCATCATGTATTGGGGATTAAAATACATTATTTGGATAATGTTATATTTTGGAAAAGAGGCACTCTAGCAATGAATAAACATTGATTTCTTTTGAAGTCTGTGAAAAAATAATTGTGAAAAGTATCGTAATGAAACAGCATGAAAAGCTACATACGACGGGAATGGGGAATAAGTGAGGAGATTTACTTCCCTAGCTTATCCCATAAAAATATTTTTTAAAAGTGCTGCTGATGGTAGAGAATGATAACCAAATCCACATTTTACTTTTTAATCNCGGGAGCGCCGCTGCGCTCCCAAGCGGCGCACTGTAGCAGTGCGCCACCGGGCTGGCCCTGTAGCAGTTCATTTCTGTTGCTTATAACATAAATACCTGGAACTAGGTAATTTGTAAGAAAATGAAATTTATTGCTTACAGTTTCAGAGGCTGTGAAGTACAAAGTTCAGGGAACACATCTGGCGAGGGTCTTGTTGATGGTTACAGGGATGCAGGGGTCTCACACAGCAGAATGGTGGAGCACAGATGGAGAGACTTTCACGTGCTCTCCTTTTAAAGCCCTCAGAACCATGCCCGTGACCACTACTAAACTGTCAAATGGATTAATCCATTCACTAGGCATGGTCCTCACAGTCTAATCACCTCTTCAAGGCCACACCTTTCATTACCATAATAGGATTTCCCACCCTCCTAACACTGTCACAGTGCAGATTAAGCTTCTAATACAGGAACTTTGGGGGAATTCAATCCAAGGCACCATGTATTGGGGATTAAATACATTATTTGGATAATGTTATATTTTGGAAAAGAGGCACTCTAGCAATGAATAAACATTGATTTCTTTTGAAGTCTGTGAAAAAATAATTGTGAAAAGTATAGTAATGAAACAGCATGAAAAGCTACATACAACGGGAATGGGGAATGAGTGAGCAGATTTACTTCCCTAGCTTATCCCATAAAAAAGTACTTTTTAAAAGTGCTGCTGATGGTAGAGAATGATAACCAAATCCACATTTTACTTTTTAATC
>NW_007734648.1:113336-123080 GCF_000696425.1 Galeopterus variegatus | reverse complement strand
CCTTTCTACTTAGCCCTCTCTGAATTCTGGTACAGCACAACCAGAAGTATGTAACCCAAACATATGACTATTGGTTGATATGTGGGGGTACGATAAGAGCAAAACATTGAATTTCAGTTTCTGAATAGGCCAACATGTCAGAAACATTTGCTACTCTGAAGAAACAAAAGGTCGGATGAGTGGGAAAGCAGGGAAGGCTTGCTATACTTGCAGGTCGACATGGGATTCAGCAAAATCTTGGGAGTTTCTATAAAAATCTCTGCTCATTCATACTGTTTTATGTTCACTAGTGGCATGAATGTCACCCTTTGAAAAACCCTAGTTTTTGCATCTGGTACCACCACATTGAAAGGAAGAGTGATATATGGGAATGTAGCTTATTGCCAAACAAACGTAGTGCAACTCACACATTCAAATGAGATTCTCCCCAGTAAATTAGCCATCTAGAGAGGTTATGCAATTATGGTAATGTGGCTACTACTCAAAATATTTCCAGAGATTCTTTTCAATGTAATGTTCCTCAAGAAAATATTCTTACACCTGCAAATTTTCTTCCTTTTGGGATTAATTTTATTTTCGCAACAGCCATACCTAAATTTTCAGTAGCATCCTGTTAATATTTTTAAGTGGTGTGATTTTTTTAAAGTTATAGTTATATAATGGTTATGTGGCTTGTAAAATGATATTAAAAATAGTTACCACTATGATTTGATCAAGGTGCATTATAAAAATTAGTCAATAGTATCAGAAGGTAGATACACAGAAATGTAACATTTACTTGAATATACACTTTTTAAAATGTAGTCACTTAATAAAGTGTATATAAGTATAGTGATTCAAAAGAAAAATAATTTATTCATTTATAGTTCCTGAGGGTCCTTACAATCATACATAAAGGGAAGACACATTATATTTGCAATTCTCTTTATTATAAATCAAATTAAAAAGCTAATGCAAAAAAAATCCATTTTGTTTGAACTCAGCATTTTCCATTCATTCTGTGTGTAGGGCTGAAAAATATCATTTTAGAAGCTTTTGAAACACCCCCTGATGAAAACTTGGGAGCTAAGATTACTGTAGACTGGTGCTTTTATACATAAAGTTGATGATGCTGACCCTCTTGTAAATAAGGTATAGTCTCCGAGTTGTTTTTCCAGCATTTGTGATAAATTTATCCCAGCCTCTTAAATGCTCTGTTCTGTCTTTTAATAACCTACAGCACACACTTCCAGACAGTTGCCTGGAGTTTGAGAAATATGTGTTGTAACTCTGGGTCTATATACAGAACTACACAGTTAACATGCAATAGTTTGGCACTAAATATGTATAAAAAATATTTTATGCCTACTTGAAAACAGAGTGCATTCCTGAGTGCATCAAGAAGATCACACGCAGGAGCTTACCCTCCTGGGATACTACTCTGGTGACCAAATAGGGGAGCTAGAGAGGAGAGATGTAATATCCTTTAAATGAAGACTATCCAGTGTAATCGTGTAAATCATAATTTCACATATTCATGTAAATCATGTATAGTTGTGTTGCTTAACAATAGGGATACATTCTGAGAAATGTGTTATTAGGCAGTGTTGTCATTGTGCAAACATAATAGAGTGTATTTACACAAACCTAGGTGGTATAGCCCACACAGCCAGGCTACGTAGTACAGCCATTATAACCGCATGGGACTGCCATCTTATATGCAGTCTATTGTTGTGTGAAACATCATGTGGTGCTTGACTGTAATTATAAATTTTCTTATCACTTTAACTTTTATATAATGATAACAAAATTCCCTGGGAGTATGCATTCTTATAGTTAGTGCCTTAAAAGAGAAATCTAATCAATATGAGAAATACACTGACAAAGCGATCAATATCTAATAAGCATTTTTATCTATTGTATTTATCCTATCATGTATCATTGGGCATTTACCCCAATGTATCCTTTTGCATAATCTCTGGATATAATTTTAGGTTTAAGTATTTGTTTTTCCATAAAATTTGAAATTTAATGTAAAATGTCATTTTGCTTACGCTAAAGATTTTCAAAATACCATGGTGGCACAAAACTCAACCATCTAAGAAATAATCTTGATGACCGCTGCACCATGAAATGGCAATTGTACAGCTGGAACCACCCCCTTCGGAGAGAAAAAAAGCATATGTCAGATTGCCTTAACTATAGATCCTTCAGGCAAAAGGCATCCTTCTTTTGTCACTGTCAAGAACTTGAATAAATCAGAGATAAGTGGGTTAAAATGTCAGTACCCACTGGGACTGAGAAAAACCTACTTTTCCACAATTCAGTAAAATATTAACCATGATACCCCCTGTTCTTTCCGTTTTAGTACAGGGAAGGAAACAATACGTTTCTAATCACTAGAAGAGATTGTCAAATTGCCAGGAGATTAGAACTATTGTCATAAGAGATTAAACTGGGCGATATAAATATTCTTGCTAAAAGGTTTTAAGTCTTTGTTTATGTATAGACATAATTCTTTCTACTCTGTTTCATCAATCACTGTTTCTAAAATACCAAATGCATGGCAATTTAGATTACTACTGCTTTTAAAAATTGTTTGCTATTTTAAATCACCAAAATGTGATTTGGTGAATTTCAATAGAAAATCATTTTCTAAGTTCTGTAAGTAAACCTGTTAAAACTGGGAAACTTGCTAAACCCAGTGAGATAGCCTAGGGCTAAGGACATTGGCTGGGCCATTGATCACCAGTGACAGCAAATTGTGACCTCACACCAACAGAATGTAAACTTTCAAACTCATTGATAGCATTCCTGGCTTAGGGTTAGAATTTATGTTCTCTCTCTATAAACTGTTTGACTTAGATGATGAATGGCGGTTAAGGTAATAGAGCAGCCTAACAGCCTCACTGATGAAAATGCAGCTGGAATCAGATTATTTTAAGTCTGGCTTCCTTTGAAGTTCCGTGTAAATGTCCTGATATATTAAAAAAGAAAAGTTATCGGAATTGCCCTGTCTTTATTTTAGAAAGAAAAATTTATTTTTCACGTACAATTTATTTTGAGTTATTTAGTGAAAATAATTTTAAGCTTCCAAGTATGATTTTAACTATTTATTTTAGAAAGAAAAATTTATTTTTCACATACAATTTATTTTGAGTTATTTAGTGAAAATAATTTTAAGCTTCCAAGTATGATTTTAACTACCTATAGTTTCTTTTACTGTTATGCTCATATATTCTGACTAATTAATTTTTAAAAATATGCATATTCATGAAAAAGGCTTCAGGAGATTCATTTCTTAGAATACTTTTACTTGTTGTAGTCTTTTTTTTGGGACATAGCACAAATATTTCCAAATTGGCTGAATCTTCCAAAACTTTCCAAATGAGTTGTCATTTCAAAAGCATATACTTTGTTACCCCAAAATATTCTCTCTTCTATTTATTTATTTTTAATTTATCTGACAAATGTGTATTAAGTATGTGTCCCTGCATCCAATTGCACAATATATTATTGTAAATAGAAAATAAGACAAGATTTATAAAAATACAAAAAAATATATGCACATATTCATAAAATTATATCTACCATTTATTGAGCAACTCGTAATAATGCATTGTTTTTTACTATGTTATAACATAAATAATGTCTCTGGAAGGCTGGATTTCATAAACCTACAGTATAGAGCTCATTTTTGGTCCTTTGCTTCCTTAACAAATGAGGAAACTGAAGCTGAGAGAGTAAACTCTGCAAGGCACAAACATAATAAGAGGCATATCCAGGATTTAAACAGAGGTTGCAGGAAAGCCAGAAAAGAATGAATCAAGTTTACATTCTACATGATGTGGAAGATCAGAGGAGAAAACAGACATTATGAGTAAAGTGACTATCAAAGCCTTAACACGAGAGCTGGAGTTTAGGTCACATCAAAGATTGGATGTGCCTGGCCACACAGAGAGAAGGGAGAACTGGCAGTGGTCACACTCATATCTGATAGTGACCTTTTAGAGATTAAAATTTTCCTTAAAGAGTTGAATACTCTTTTTAAGGTCCTGGAAATCCTCTTAATTGGGAAGATACTGGTTCATTCTTCTATAGTGACCTTTTAGAGATTAAAATTTTCTGAAAAGAATTGAATACTCTTTTTAAGGTCCTGGAAATCCTCTTAATTGGGAAGATACTGGTTCATTCTTCTCACATGTTGACTTCCACCCTGATAGAATAGTCGTGGTTAATAACAAGGTAAAATAACTTGTAAGCTTGTAAAAATAATTAACTTGTAAACTCGTAAAATAACACGGTAAAATAGCTTCCAAATTCTCTAAACAAAGAGACCAATCACTTCAGGGCTGTTTTTTTCCTATTTTTTTAATGGACAAATAAAATTGTATGTATTTATCGTGTACAATGTGTGATGATTTGATATGTGTATATGTTGTAGAATGGCTAAGTCAAGCTAATTAACATATGCATTACCTCACATACTTACCTTTTTCGTGGTGAGAACACTTAAAATTCTCTCTGCGCAACTTTAAAGAACATAGTACGTTGTTATTAACTGTAGTCACCATGATGTACAGTGGATCTCTAACTTCTGTGGTTTTATTAAATGCTGCTAAATAAGTGTAAATAAATTCCAGAATAGAGTCACCTTGAACCAGCCGGAAGACTCAGTCTACTTAAGTGGTAATGACAGAGGCCACTGTTGTGATCTCCAGCTCCAACCTCTCCCCTTGAACTCAAGACTGATAGATATCATTGCCCATTTGATATCTTCATTTGGGTGTCACGGAGGTGTTCAAATTTGGTGTATTCAAAAGTAAATTCTTAATTTCTCCCCATAAAACCTGCTCCCGATCCCAATCTTCCTCATCTCAATAAATGGCAACTCTGTGTTCATTCAGTTGCTTATCTAAAGACCCTGAAGTCATCGGTGACTCTTCCTTTTCATGCCTAAACCCTTTAGGTCTTTTTTCAAAATGTATAAAGAATATGACTGATTATCAGTTATCTCTCCAATATTCACTTTGTCCAAACCATCCACCTCTCACTTGGACCCTGCAGGAGCTTCCTCGCAGACCTCTTTTCTTGCACCTGCCATCTCCCACAGTCTGTTCTCTATGAATAGAGGAGCTCAGAGGGACCCTCTAAAAATGAGTAAAATTGTGTCACTCCTCTGTCCTAAACCTGTCAATGGCTTTCCATTTCACATAGAATAAAATCTAAAGACTTTTCAATGTCTCTTCAGGACTTGACTTCTCTGCTCCTGCTCACTCAGTCTGACCCAGATTCGCTGGGTCTCTTGCTCTTCCAAGAGCACACAAGGTACCCTCCCACCTCAGGTCCTTCACAATTTTTCCCCTCTGGGCTTGAAATGGGCTTCCCCTAAATATCTGCAAGGGCTGCTATCTTGTCTTGTTTAGAGGTCTAGTTAAATGTCACCTTATCAAAGAGTCCTTTACTGAGCACCCCGAATTAAATAGCATTTCTCCACAGATAATGCTCATCAGGACCACTGTGTACGGTGACACCCCTTATGTCCAACTCATGGGTGGCTGGGGAAGGGGGCAGGCTAGGACTGAGGACGCTTGCTCTGCTGGCTAAGCCTAGACCTCTACATTTGCGGTAAGTCAGCCCACAGGAAGGACACTTTTTAAAAAATTTTTTGCCAGAAAGACAAAAAGAGTATCTATTGTAAAATTTCATACAGCCCTAGTAGTAGCCACAAATCTGAGATTATATATACGTATACACACACACATACACAAGTATATACATATGCATATGTGAATATACAAACATATATAAAATATATACATACATATTTTTATATAGTAATTGTACATATTATTTTATATATATAAACACTCTTCCCAACCTACCCCTCCACCACTGTAAGCTTAACATAACAGAAACTTTATTTTGTTCTCTACTGGGTCACCCAGCTCCTGGAACAGTAACTAGCACTCGATGAGCAAAAACAATAAATACCTGTTGAATGAATTAAGGAAAAGTGTTAATTCAGTTGCTTATCTAAAAACCACAAATTAATTTATATGTGTGTAGGAAGGAATGTTGTAAATGGGTCTGCACAGAGAAGTTCAAAAATTATTTAAGATATACAGAAGCAATTGTAAGATTTTAAACAAAACCAAAACCCGAAGAATGAAGACAAAAATTGAGATATTTGATTGAGTTAGAAATAGTAGCTCGTTAGGTACTTGTCGGATATGATTGAAAAAGATCAGCTTTAGCTTTCGCAAACCTGCACATGTTAATTCAGTGAAGTTGTTTTAAAATATGTCCCCAAAAGGCATATTATAAAATGGTCGATTTGGTTTAAACACATTTAACCAATAAGTCATAAAGAAAAGGGATGTTGTCTTGCATAGTAGGAGTTTAATAAAAAGACTTCATTCCTTTGTCACAAATGTTTACATTCTGCAATGAAGCAAATGACTAACTCATCTTCTTGAAGGTCTGTTAGAGTTTTTGCATCACACAATTAATCTCCATAATTCTATTATATATTATAGATAGCTAAACTGAAACCCAAAGGGTTCAAGTGATTTACCAAATTTCCATAGGAATGGGGACTGACCTTGAATTAGAATTCTCATCTCCTGATTGAGTGTACTGGTCTTTTGACCAAAGCATACTGTTTCCTCCTTGATGGGATAAGTGCTACACTCACTCACTGTTTGTACAAAGTATTCAACAACAGCTCTAGAAGATCAACCACCTACTTCATCTGGTTCCTTCAGCCTGTGTCATTTGGGGAATAAATGCGCATGATATGTAACAATTGGGAGAACCCTTACGAAGATCTCCTCTTTCCACCCCATCTCTTTACCACCCTGATGCTAGCAGCCAGGAAAGTGTCAAAGAAAGTGGTTTCTCCTCTCTCTGATTTATCTTTTTTTTTTTCCTTTTTGTCTTTTTTTTTTTTACTGACCGGTAACGGGATCGCAACCCTCGGTGTCGCGCCCGTACCCGGGACCGGCAATGGGATCGCAACCCTCGGTGTTGCACCCGCACCACGCTCAGCCAGTGAGCGGGAACCGGTCTCCACATGGGATCCAAACCCTCGGCGGGAGCACCGCCACACTCCCAAGCGGTGCACTCTCCAGTGCGCCACCGGGCTGGCCCTCTCTCTGATTTATTTCTTGGCTTTTCTCATTTATAAAAAATCTAAATCATGTCTTTCTTGCCATTTTACTTTCATGCTGTGTAGTGAAAACTCTTCTTTCATGGGTCAGCACAGGCACTCAAAGTTAGTGATCTCTACCAATGGTCTCGTCTTTCAAGCTGAGACAGCAATATACTCATATATTCTGGCTAGGATTTTTCAAGAGCTGCCTAAATTTCTCATCTGTGAGCCCCACTCACAAACAGGTGCACACACATACACAGGTGTGCACATGTGTGGACAGAGCACTCAACACTCAGTAGCACTTGGTGAACAAGAAGGCCAAATTAACCCTCATTAGGTTTTATCATAAGAAGAGCATGCTTAGCTTCAATAGGTCTTCCTAATCTGGTTTTAATTCGTCTGAAATCACATATCAGCCAACCATGAATGCTCTGCAACATGTAGCAAAAGTGCTTTTGTGAGCTGTAGTTAAAAGTCTATTTATACCACACATGCAATTATTTGCTCTCTATAACTAACTCTTAGAGGTGCCTAGGTCGAGGCACCCCTAAATTAGTTGCACATGTGAGTGATTTTGCTGCAATATTACCTGCAGCTGCCGAGGATAGCAAAGTTTATCATTCTATTAACCCCACAATTAACCCTCATTACATGGCCTGCTCATTGCAGGTGCACCCTGAGAATGTGTTCAGTTTGTTAATGGCTAATCTCATTACACAAACAGACACTATCTTGGATCAAGAGGACATGCCTATCACATATGCTCTTGGTTTAGGAAAAGGCTTGCCTAATTCAATTGAGCAGAGTGTCTTCAGCAGCAGATGAACAACAGAGGTGCGCTATATACAATAGATGTAATTTCCAGCTTGGCTGTTTGCCACTGAGAGGGTGGTCAGTGGATACAAAATAGTAGAGATACAGAAAGAATAAAATCTAGTATATACTGACTCTCACAGGAGTAGCCACTTAACGACTGAACCTAGAGAATGCCTGGTCAGACCCTCATCTCGCCCCAAACAATCACAGCTCTAGGCAGGAAGAATGTAAAATGTCAGGGTAAGTCAGATGAGCAACGTAACTGCTTTTATACTGACCCTCATCTCCTTCAAATACTGCCATACTCTCCTGTGTTCACCCTCAAAATCATAAACTGGGGTCTTTTATGAGAAATATTTTCCTCGTTTGGGGATTAGACCTAGTGTGGTGTTGGTATCAAATGGCTAATTCCAGTGCTTCTCTATTTTATTTGATTTTTGTAGTTTGTTTCTTTTTGAAGAAACTGACTTTTGTCGCACCAACCCAATCCATGCTATAAGAACAAATAAAATTTCTTAATTTGATCACCAGATAAGATTAAGTGCATCCCACAGTTTGGCATTTAAAAACCATTTTATGTTTTTTCTTAGGAGAGAATTTTTCCTGGAGCCCCACTTTCTTGCTACACTGAATTTGTCTCTCTTGCATGAGACAAATTCCTAACTGTGAGGGCGAGGCACATTCCTAACTGCACCACATCCACACCCGTCACAGGAGAGCCAACAGAGGCTGACAGGGTGTGACACTGGATCTCTTGACTTGCTGAGAAATGGGCCCAGTGAGCCTGAGACCAGCTGTTTCCCAGGAGGAGGAATCAGACTTGGTGGCCAGTGAGTCAGATTTCGGTTTACCAGTACTCATTTCACTTCCACCGACTTTGCTGGAGTGGATTCATGAGTCAGTGCAAAGAGTTTCTTCTCTATTTACCTTAGACTTACCGGCCTCAGTCAATGAAAAACAGCCGTTTTCACACTGCTGACTTTGACGGTCAGTGGAGTTCAGTGTCCATGACTACAACAGAGGGGTGATTTGAGTTATATGATCAAAGTTTATGTCTCCCGAGTCATTTTCAATTAGCAGGGCTATGTCTTAAATTGCTGAATCCATATGTACAGTGGAGATGTAATGAAAAGCATACTGTAATGAGAGTCAGAAAATCTGGCTGTGCTACTGACAAAAATCGTGGCCTTCAGCAAGTCAACTTAACCCTCTGAACCTCAGTTTTCTCATCTGCCAAATGAAGGAACTGGATTGGATCCATTCATTGAAAAATAAAACCTACATATGTAGGGACAATGGTGGACAAAACAGTAATGGACTGTGTTTTCACTCGGCCCAAAGTCTAAACAACGTGAACAAATACACATAAGATTAGAGATGATGATTTGTTCTGTTACCTTCAGGGTGCTATGAGAATGGATAACTCTCTTTAAGGAGGTGATGATTGAGGGGGAAATATGAGGAGAACCAAAGTTAGGCATGAAGGTTGGGGGTGGGGCAGAGGAGGCGAGATACTGGGGAGTTTGATAAACCAAAAGAGGCCTTTGTGTTTGGAGGGTGGTAAGCGAGAGAGAAGAGCAAAGGTGCAAAAGAGTCAGGGATAAATCCTGCAAGGACTAGGGTCCAGGTTCTAACGTTTGGAATATTAGCACAGCAGGAGGCAATGGAAGAGTTTGAAGCAAGGAGGTGTGATGATCTGAATACATTTTTTAATGGTTCATTCTGCAGGAAGAGAGAATTCAGAGAAGGATTCCATTATACTGCGGGGGGAAAAAAAAAAAAGATTTTCTATT
>NW_007734648.1:92518-112361 GCF_000696425.1 Galeopterus variegatus | reverse complement strand
GAGAGAGAGAGAGAGAGAGAGAGAGAGAGAGAGAGAGAGAGAGAGAGAGAGAGAGAGAGAGAGAGAGAGAATGAATAGAGGGTCAAGCTGACTTTTATAACAAACCCACTCTCATGATAACAAACCCACTCCCAAGATAATGCCTTCATCCATTCTTGGTTTCCTTTTAAAATATATCTTAATGTCCCCATCAAAAGAATGAATTAAAATTACTTATATTTTCCCCTATTGGTTTATTATCGCTTATTAAAATAAAATAGTAGCGACAAGGATATTTTCCAGGATGTTGATGATCTGATTGTCATTATGATTATCTCATATTGTTATGTTAAGATATTCTCCTCCCAATCAAGCACTTGCTTGTGTTTTCCCGACCCCAACCCTCCTCCCCCTCTCTTTCTCTCCCTCTCCTACTAGAACGCTATAATTAACTTCTGTGTAGTAAACATATTTGTGTTTCCAGACCTGTCACAACTTTTGGTTCTTAGGAATTTCTCAATAAATGTTTCTGAAATGAGAGAAGTAACACATGAGCCAGCATGCAGCTCCTATTCCGTTCATCTAGGAAAAAGACTATTTTCAGTTCTCTAGGTTCAGTTTTACAAGTGATGATGACACAACAACTCAACAGACTAGAAGATGTGTATGATTTGACCAAATGACTAAGTGTAATGAACTCCAGTATTTCAAGATTTTCACAGCCACATGCCTAAATAAACATCTCCAATACCTTGTGCCTTAGAATATTTCATGCTGCTATAATAGGATACCACAGACTAGGTAATTAAAACAATAGTTTATTTGGTTTATGGTTCTGGAGGCTGGGAATTCCAAGACTGAGGGGCTGTATCTGGTGAGGGACATTTTGCTGCATCATAACAGCAAGAGAGTGCATGTGCATGCATGAGAGAAAGGGGCCAAACCCATCCTTTTATCAGAAACCCATTCTTGTGATAACTAATACACTCCCAAGATAACACCATTAGTCTATTCCTGAGGACTTAGCTTCATGACCTCTTAAAGGTCTAACCTCTCAACACTGTTGCATTGGGGATTAAGTTTCCAAACTCTGAATTTCAGGGGACACATTCAAACCACACACCTTGTAGGCCTATGCTTCGCATAAGATACCCAAGCTGATTTAGCTAAATAGAGTTTTGCTTCTAAGGGATGTTATGTATCATATTTCTATTGATGTAGTTGGGTAAAGATTTTTATTACTAAAGTTCAAATCTACATTTGGTTACACCTAAGATTACAACAATCCTATCTTCAGAGGTGCTTAGTGGTCCCGTAAATCATTCCTTGACTATTACAAAACCTCTGATGGTTACTCTCAAATGTGATGCACAAATTGGACTCATTAAAACTAGTAAAGACAGTGTACTGCCAATAACTAAGACGAAATTTTATTTTTTACAGGTCACTGCATTTTTTTCCATTTAAGGTCTCTGTTGTTTATTCACTGTGGTAATAAGGGGTTAAATGTTCCTACAGCACAATAAAATATATGAGAAAATATCTGCCTTGACAAATGGCTGTCCACTGCCTCGGTCACTTCCTGCAAGAATGAATATTCAAAGATAAAACAGGTCACATGAATTGGTCACTTATGTTAACCAGGCTACAACTCATATTTACTAACTGAAAACATTTCTTACCAACTCACTTTTGTGATGTTTAATCTTTCAATCAAATTATAATTTTGGGTTGAGGCAGGACTTATCAACACAACAACCACTGCTATCAATCTACCAGTGGAGTAACTGAGTATAAACAATATGTATGCCTTCCAGAGGGTTTTCCTAATACATAACGCATTTTATATTTTTAGATCATTTATTTAGCCAAAGGAAACACATGGAAAATAAGAGGAAATGGACACCAATTTGCGTTTTTGCTAACTTCCCCACAAAACCTTTTGGATTACATAGTTTAAAAATATTGTAGTGAATTTCAGTTAAATATAGTAAAAAAGTGGCTAGACCCCACCCTGTTTTTATTTTTAAGTAGAATTCAAAAAAATCAACGTCTGGTGACTTACTTCCAGACAAAATCTATTTAAATTTTACTTTTCTGTGTTTCCAGAAATAGGAAAGAAGTTGGAACTCACTGTTTCATTTTACATTCTTAATGAAGGCTGATTGTCATAGAGACACGCATTATTACAAAAGCTGCAGCCCATTTAGTTTTAAGGACCTCGTGTTTCATGATAGTAATGTTTCATATGTCTGTCCAAGTTCATGGCATAAGGGAGTCCTGTTACAGAAGCCATAACGTGGTAAAACTTCTTTTTTTTTTATATTTTTTAAGATGGAAAAAATGATCTGGGTTAATTCTCTCATTTCTGGCTTTTCAGAGCACTTCATATGTCTGTCCAAGTTCATGGCATAAGGGAGTCCTGTTACAGAAGCCATAACGTGGTAAAACTTCTTTTTTTTTTTATTTTTTAAGATGGAAAAAATGATCTGGGTTAATTCTCTCATTTCTGGCTTTTCAGAGCACCCCTTTGCGTTTGCTTGTTCTTCCTAGAGCTGGAAAGTTACCAGTCAGAGTCAGACAGCCTGGCTCTGCTGTGAGCTGGCTAGACTTGACAAGTTACTCAAGCTTGCAACAGGACAGCTTACGCTAGATGAGCCCAGCGTTCCTTGCAGTAGGGACAGTCTGTATTTTATGAGTTCCCCCTTCTAAAAACATGCCATTTCTCCCTTACCTGGCCAGGTGCATTCTAATCTACTTCCAAACACGTGAGG
Source organism: Galeopterus variegatus (assembly GCF_000696425.1). Lineage (NCBI taxonomy): Eukaryota > Metazoa > Chordata > Mammalia > Dermoptera > Cynocephalidae > Galeopterus > Galeopterus variegatus. The sequence goes on along the minus strand of NW_007734648.1, from coordinate 109,608 downwards.
ACAGTCAATGAAACTTAAATATATGTAGTTTAACTCCTTGAATTAGTAATTTGAGAAAATTAAGAGATAAGAGGGTTAACTAATTTTTCTGAGTGTGTTCCCCTTATAAACAAGGCCAACTCAGACTTGAAACTCTGGTTAAGTAACCTTTTCAGTCCATTATAGTGAACTGACAAAGGAGAAAATCAGTCAGTAAGAAACCCAATCAATAGACTATGCCACTAAACCAAAGAAATGTTACCCTGCGATGTACTATCTCTCTCACGTCTTTCTTTCCTACTCACACATGGGTAAGAACTAAGACAATGTGTGTAGTAAATATTAAAATGTCAGCAAAGTACTTTACTGGTTTGAGATTTTTCTTATTTTTAATATAGGTGTTTACTGCATGAGCCCTGCATCCTATAAATGTTGGTATTTTGTGCTTTGATTTTTATCTCAGTGTTCTCTTTAATTTCCCTGTGATTTTTTTATCCATTGTTTTTGGAGAGTGTTGTTTAATTTCCACACATTTGTCAATTTACTAAATTTCTTTTTGTTATTGTGGTCATAGAAAATACCTTCTATGACCTTGGTCTTTTTAAATGTATTAACACTTGTTTTATAGCCAAAACAAATTTTAAAAAAGAAAATAAAAATAAAATAAAATAAAATAAAATGTCAGATAATAGGATACAAATTTATTTTAGCAAGGGTCATGGATAGAGACTAAAGAGCATATCCACCTTGTGTACTATGATATGTTTTTATCACTAAAAGTCAAAACAAAAGGGTGACGCTTATAGTCTCAAGAAACTCCTAAACTATCTTGGAGAAAACAGTAAACATTACTTGCAGACTAGAATCGAGTGTTCTTACTCACATCTCAATCCTAATTGACCATCGAACGTTGAACTTACCCTAAGAAAACCAAGAATATTGCCATTGGTACCACCTCTACTGCTACCACTCTGGTTTAATCTTCTACCATCTCTTACCTGCATCCCAGCATTCATCCTTGCCCTGCTGTGTCATCAACACAGCCACATGTGATTCTGTTAAAACCAGAGGCAGATCATGTCATTCCTTTTAAAGACATACCAATGCTGTCCTATGACATCCTGAGTAACAGCTCCAGTTCTTAGGAAAGCCCGTAGGACCGTGCATGGCTTCGGACCCTCCATGACCTCTCTGACTTTATTCTACAATATTTGCCCTTTCATTTGGCACCTGCCTGCTTGCTGTCCTGTGAGCATGTGAGACAGTCTCCATCCTCAAAATCAATGCTTTCCCTCCTCTTCCTTCAGGTCTTTACTAAAATGTCACCTTCTCAATGGTCCTTCCCTGGCTGTCTTATCAAAATCTCGAATGCCGTCCTTTTGCCTCTTGCTATTCTTGTCCTCTCTTTTGTTATTTCTACTTAGCACTGATCACTAGTGAACCACGTTTGCCAGTTTTCCTACACTAGAGGACATGAAGGCACCCACGAGGACAGGGATTTTTGTCTATTTTCCTTGCACTACATCACCACTCAAATCATAGGTTCTCAATAAATATTTCCTGAAGTGGTAAACTAATGGGTACAAACTTATGCTGTCTGCCCTAAGTGAATCATTGTGCAGTATATGCATGTATTGGAACAACACACTGTGCCACACAAATACCTATAAGTAATGTTAAAAAAATTTTTAAAGTAAAGTCATAGTATTAATGAATTCACCAGTAAATAAGAGTTCATACAGATTCAGGACCCAAGAGAGAAGGCGTCTCAAATCTCTGACAGAGTTTGATTCAGGAAGGCAGGGATTGCTAAAACACATGTTCCTTGCCGACCTCAGAGGTTTTAGGTTACTAAGAAGAATGTCTGATACAGCAGAGACGGTGTCCCTTAAACATCCCCTGGCTTACCAGGTAAGAAGCGTTCCAACTCCTTTAATAGAGGGAGTTTGATTCAGGAAGGCAGGGATTGCTAAAACACATGTTCCTTGCCGACCTCAGAGGTTTTAGGTTACTAATAAGAATGTCTGATACAGCAGAGATGGTGTCCCTTAAACATCCCCTGGCTTACCAGGTAAGAAGCGTTCCAACTCCTTTAATAGAGGAAAGCCTCAACACTGAAGGAGAGCAGGCGTGGGAGACGAAGTGTTCCAATCCATAGAAAAGTGCCACCTTCCAGCTCAGGCCCTGTTGTAGCTGGGGCATCGAGAAACCTGGCAGTTAGTCCAGTGAATTGAATCACGCCAGGTCTTGAGGCTCTTAGCCCACATTGAGAAATACTAAAAAGTTGCCAAAGTCCTATCCAGTTTCCAAGACAATAAAAATGAACTCTGGCATTGCATTAGGAGCCCCACTCATCTAATGGGCACAGATTAGGAGTAACCCACTTGCCTAATCCTGGCAACTTGCCTAATTGCTCCGGCTGGGACTTCCAGTACTCTGTTGAAAAGAAGTGGCAGGAGGAGGCATCCTTGACTGGTTCCTGATTTTAGAAAAACAGCTTTTAACTTCTCACCATTGAGTATAAGGTTAGCTGTGGGTAAACGTCACACGTGACCTTTATCGTGTTGAGGTACATTCTCAGACTGGCTCTTTTTCAGCTTACTTCCATTTTATGCTTACAGGACGCAGTTAAACTTTTTCAGCATCACTTTATAAGACTGGGAGAGGCTATCTAAGATGCTTCACTGCTTCTATTTCCCACCTCAATGAAAAAAAGAATATTCTACTCTCCCACATCTTATTGGGATCCACAACTCCATATCACATGCTGTCTGGGAAAATTCATACAGATACTTTTTTCTTAATGCTTCTGATGTCACTTTAGGACTCCAGTGAAGTCTGAAGCCTTGGTCTCCAGGATGAAATGCAGAGGACCTCTTTATTCCTGTATCACCCATACCCTCTCAGAGCTTTTATCGTCACCTGCCCAGTAAGTTTGGCCCTGGGGGAAGATGCAGCCCTCTTTACAAGGTCATATATTTCATTTTATTTAGTCTGTCAATGTGGAGAATTACACTGATTCATTTTCAAATGTTGAACAAGGCTTACATCCTATGGATGAATGCCACTTGGTTATAATGTATTGTCCTATCTATATATTTCTGGATTTGAATTTCTCATATTTTGTAAGGGATTTGTGTAACTATGTTTATGAGGATATCGGTCTGTAGTGTTTTTTTCCTTGTAAAACTTTTGATTTTCGATATTAAGATAATACTTGACAGACTAAATAAAATAAAATATATGATCATACCAATAGATGGAGAAAAAGCATTTGAGAAAATTCATTATCCATTTATGTTTAAATCTCTCAGCAATTAGGAATAATAGGGAAGTATAGTATGATCTTTTTCACCCTTTTTTTGAGCAACTAAAAATAAGAAAATAATGCACTTCATTTTTATCTGTATTTACAACTTCCTGTTATGTTTTTTATAGTGTAGGTCTGCTAGCAATAAATTCTCTTAGTTTTTGTTTAAATAAAGAAATCTGTATATTTCCTCACGTTTTGTAATTAAATTCTTATTTTTATGTAATTGTAGATTTGCCTGCACTTGTAAGAAATAACACAAGATCCCACATACTCTTTATCTGGTTCCCCCAATGGTAATATCTTGAACAACTACAATGTAATTTGCAGCTGATATTGATATTGATACAGTCATGATATAAAACACTTTCATCTCTACATGGATTTATCATGTTGCACTTTTACAGTAGCACACCCTTTCCTCCTGCCCCTGCCACCTCTATAAGCCCTGGCAACCACTAATATATGATCTGTTCCTGTAATTTTGTTATACCAAGAACACAAAATAAATACAGATCAGAAAGTATAAATACAGAATCAAGAAGTATATAAACTTTTTGGATGGACAATTTATTATTTTTTTATTTTTTATTTTTCTTTTCCTTTTTGTCTTTTTTCGTGTCCGGCAACGGATCGCAACCTTCAGTGTCGCGCCCGTACTGGACCGGGACTGGCAACGGGATCGCAACCCTCGGTGTTGCTCCCACACCTCGCTCAGCCAGTGAGCGGGAACCGGTCTGTATGTGGGATCCGAACCCTCGGCAGGAGCGGCGCCACGCTCCCAAGCGGTGCACTGTAGCAGTGCGCCACTGGGCCGGCCCCATGGATGGACAATTTAAACTCACCATAATTTACTGGTGATTTACCCAGGTTGTTGTATGTATCAATAGTTCATTTTTTTATTGCTGAGTATTATTCCATGAAATGGTGATACCATGATTGATTTAAACATTTACCTATTGAAGGACATCTGAGCTGTTTCCAGGTTTGGGATATTATGAATAAAACTTTTATAAATTTTTGTGTACAGGTTTTTATGTGAACATGTTACATAAAAACACATCTTCCTGAGATAAATGCCCAAGGGTGCAATTCCTGGGTCATATGGTAATCACTTGTTGTTGCTGTTTTTTTAGAAATATGCCAAATTGTTTTCACAGGTGGTTGTACCATTTTACATTCTCAACAGAAATGTTTGTTTCTTTATATCTTCACCAGCATTTAGTGTTGACACTGTTTTTTCTTTCTTTCTTTTTTTCTTTTAGTCAGTCAGATAAATATGTAGCAATATCTGATCATGGGTTTAATTTTCACTTCCCTAATGGCTAGAGATGTTGAACATCTATTCATGTGCTTGTTTGCATCTGTATGTCTTCTTTAGTAAAATATCTCTTCACACACTTTTGTTCGTGTTTTGTTTTGTTTACTCTTGAATATTGAAAGTTCTTTCTATGTTTTAAAAGTTAGCCATTTGTCAGATATGTGGTTTATAAGTATATTCTGTAGCTTGTCTATCTATCTTCTTCATAGGTTCTTTCTCAGAGTAGAAGAATTTAATTTTTTTTTTCCTTTTTGTCTTTTTTCGTGACCGGTAACGGGATTGCAACCCTCAGTGTCGCGCCCGTACCACGACCGGCAACGGGATTGCAACCCTCGGTGTTGCGCCCACACCGCGCTCAACCAGTGAGCGGACCAGTCTGTATATGGGATCCGAACCCTCAGTGGGAGCGCAGCCGCGCTCCCAAGCACCGCACTCTACCGACTGCGCCACTGGGCCGGCCCAAGAAGAATTTAATTTTGATGAAGCCCAATTTATCCATTTTTCTCTTCATGGATCATGCTTCTGGTGTCAAGTCTAAGAGCTCTTTGTTTAGCCCTGTATACCAAATATTTTTTTCCTGCTTTTTCTAAATGTTTTCAATTTTATATTTTGAATTAATTTTTGTGTAAGATATGGGACTTTTTGTTTTTAATCATCTATGGATGTCCTATTGCTCCAGTACCATTTGTCCAAAAGGCTATCTTTCCTCCACTGAAGAATGTTTGCACCTTTGATAAACAAGAGAATTGGACATAATTGTGTGATTCTGTTTCTGGATTCCCTTCTCTATTCTGTTCTATTCTATGTGTCAATCACTCTGCCAAAACTACAGTGTTGATTACAGTAGTTATTTTAAAAGTCTCGAGATTGGGTAGGCTAATTTCTCATACTATGTTCTTCTTTATCAAAATTGTTTCAGCTATTCTAGTTTATTTGCCTTTACATATAAATTTTGGAATAAGCTAGCATATATTTAAAGTAAAGTGTCCCCAAGGTTTTATAAGTATCATTTTAAGCACATGTTAATTTTTGGAAGACATTGACAGTTTTACTATGGTGAGTCTTACAATCTATAAACTTGGTATATCTCTCCATTTATTTAGAACTTCTTTGAAATCTTTCATCAACATTTTCTAATTTTTAGCCTAGAAGTTCTGTATATGTCTCGGTAGACTTGCACTTGAGTAAACCATTTTTTTTTTGAGAAATTGCAAATGGTATTGATTTTGCATTTCAGTGTTAATCTCTAGTATATAGAAATACAATTTACTTGTGTATGTTTGTCTTCTATCCTGTGACATTGCTAAATTCACTGACTTCTAAGAGTTTTCCTGTAGAGTCCTTGGGTTTTCTAAGGAGACACTCATGTCTTCTGTAAATAGAGACAGTGCTTGTTATTAAATAGGACTGTGTTATTTCTTCTTTTCTGATCTGTGTGTTGTTTATGTCTTTTTATTGCCTTTTGCACTGGCTAGAACACTCATCACTAATTTGGATAGGAGCAGTGCATTTTGGTCTTGTTCCTAATCTTAGAAGAAAAACATTTAGTCTTTCACCAGTGTGTGATGTTAGCTATAACTTTCGTTGTTGTAGGTTTTTTGTCAAGTTAAGGAAATTCTCTGCTCTTTCTATTTTTTTCAGAGTTCTTATCATGAATCGGTATTAAATTATGTCAAATGCTTTTCTACAGTGACTGAAGTGATCATATGATTTTTCTTCTTTAGCCTGTTAATATGGTAAAGTACATTAATTTTTCTAATATTGGACCAGTCTCGGACTCTTGAATAAACCCCTTTAATCATGGAGTATAATTCTTTTTATAGATTACTATATTCTATTTGGTAATAATTTGTTAGGAATTTTTGCATTTATCTTCATGGGTTATATTCTATAGTTTTCTTCTTCTGTGTTGTCTTTGATTTAGATATCAGGGTAATACTACATTGATAAAATGCATTATGAAGTGTTTCCTTCTCGTATATTTTCAGTAAGATAGATTATATAGAATTGGTTATAATTCTTATTTATTAGTTTGATAGAATTCTCCAGTGAAATCATTTGGCCTGCAGATTAACATTTTGGGAGCTTTTAAATTATAACTTCAATGTCCCTAATATTTATAGGGCTATCAATATTATTTATTTTATATAGGGCGAGCTGTAGTGTTTTTAAAAGAATCAATCCATTTTATTGAAGTTGTCAAATAATATCTGTAGAGCTGTTTGTAGTATTCTTTTCTTGTTCTTTTATTGTCTGCAGGGTCTATAGTGGTATGCCCCATTTTATTCCTGATATTGACAATTTCTGTCTTCCGTCTTTTCTCTGACAATCTTACTAGTTTTTTTAATTGTATTGATCTTCTTAAAGAGCTAGATCTTTGTTTCATTAATTTTATCTGTTGTTTTTATTTTCAATTTTACTGACTTCTGCTCACATCTTTATCATTTCCTTCCTTCTGCCTGCTTTGAGTTTATTTGGCTCTTCTCTTTCTAGGTTCCTAAAGTGAGAGCTTAGATTATTGATTCAGGACTTTTACTTTTTTCAGTGTATGTGTTTATTGCTATAAATGTTACACTCTTCACTGCTTTAGCTGTGTCCTACAAATTTTGATATGTTGTATTTTTATTTTCATTCAGTTCGATGAATTTTTATAATTACCTTTGAGACTTCATTTTTTACCAATGGATTATTTAGAAGTGTGTTGCTTATTTTCCAAGTGTTGGGTAGTTTTTTGTTACCCTTTAGTTATTAATATCTAGTTTGATGCAGTTGGTTAAAGAACACACTCTGTATGATTTTAATTGTTTTAAATTTGTTAAGCTTGGTTTTATGGCCCAAGACATAGTCTATTTTGGTCCATTTCTTGGCACTCGAAAAGAATGTGTATTCTGCTCTTACTGCTTGGAGTGTTCTATAAATGTTTATCAGATCCTGTTAGTTGAATTCTTCTACCTCCCTGATGTTTTCCTGTCTAGATGTTCTTTTAATTGTTGAGAGAGGAGTGTTGAAGTATTCAAGCATAGTTGTTGATTGGTTTATTTCTCCTTTCAGTTTTATAAAAGAAGAATGATGTTCCATGAAAGGTCAGTGTCTAGATTCTTTTATTGTTGTTCTTTTGTTCTGTTATATTTTGGTTTTTTGCAGGTAGATGTTCAGGTTTTTTAAAGCACCATTTGTTGAAAAGATTAACCTTTATCCACTAACTTGTGTTTGCTCTACTATCAAAGAAAAATTGACTGTATTTGTGTGGGTCTGTTTTTCTGGGCCTCTCTATTCAGTTCCATTGATATATTTTTCTATTTTTGGCCAATACCCAAGGTCTTTTTTTGTTTGTTTTGTAAACAGCTTTATTAATGTATAATTTATACATTATACCATTCACCCATTTGAAGTATACAATTCAATGATTTTAGTATATTCACTTCAATTAATGTAGGTTTATAGCAAGTTTTTAAGTTGGTAGTATCTGTCTTTGTTTTCCTCTTTTAATGTTGTGTTGGCTGTTCTGGGTTTTTTTCCTCTCCACATACACTTTAGAATCAGCTTGTTAATATCCACAAAATAACTTGCTGAGATTTTTATTGCAATTGCATGAAATATATACATCAAGTTGGGAAGAACTGACATCCTGACACTACTATGTTTTCATATCCACGTACACAGAATTTCTCATTTATTTAGATTTTCTTTTGTTTCTTTTTTGGAGTCCTGTAGTTTTTTCTTCATATAATTTTGGTACATATTTTGTTAGGTTTATGTCTATTTTTTATGGTTCTAATATAAATAGTATTGTGTTTTAAATTTTAAGGTCTGTTTATGAATTACTGTGTTTAAAAGACAAATTAACTTTTGTATATTAACTATGTGTCTTGCAAATTGCTATAATTACTTTTCAGATCCAAGAGGTATTTTTGTGGGATTTTTAGTATTCTCTACATAGATGATCTTGTCATCTGCCAACAAACATAGTTTTATGTCTTCTTTCCCTATCTATATATGTTATGTTTCATTTTTCTTGTCATATTTCATTAGTTAAGACTTCCAATATAATATTGAATGGAATTGGTGAAAGGGCATATCCTTTCTTTGTTCCCGATCTTAGCTGGAAAACATCTAGTTTCTCACCATTTAAGAATGATGTTAGGGATAGGTCTTCTGTAGATGTTCTGTATGAATTTGAGAAAGTTCTTCTCTTTTCCTAGTTTGTTGAGAGTTTTTATAGTGAATCAAAGTTGAATTTTGTTGAACGCTCATTGTGCATGTACTGATATGATCATATGATTTTCTTTTCTTTAGTCTGTTGATGTGATTGCATACATTTATTGATTTGCAAATGTTGAACCAGCCTTGCATACCTGGAATTTATCCTGCTTGGTTTTGTTGTATAATTATATTTATGTATTGTTGGATCTAATTTGCTAATATTTTGTAGAGGATTTTTGCTTCTGTTTGTTAGTCTGTAATTTTCCTTTCTTCTAATGTCTTTGGTGATTTTTGTTATTAGGATAACACTAGCCTTATAGAGTGAATTAGAAAGCATTTCTTCTGCTTCTATTTTTTTGGAAGAGATTGTAAGGCTTTGGTATAAATTCTTCCTTAAATGTTTGGTAGAATTTACCAATAAACCCATCTGGGCCTGGTGCTTTCTGTTTTGTAAGATTGTTAATTATTGATTCAATTTATTTAATAAATATACACCTATTTAGATTATCTATTTTTTCTTGTGTATTTTTGTAGATTGTGTTGTTCAAAGAATTGGTCTATTTAGTCTGTCATAAAATTGTGGTCATAGAACTGTTCATGATATGCCTTCATTATTCTTTAACATCTGTGGGGTTAATAGTGATGGCTTTCATTCATTTCTGTATTATGTCTTTTTTTTCTTCATTAGCTAGATAGAGGTTATCAATTTTATTTATCTTCTCAAAGAGTCAGCTTTTGGATTTATTAATTTTCTCTATTAATTTTCTGTTTTTAATTTCACTGATATCTGCTCTAATTTTTATTATTTCTTTTCTTCTTTTATTTTGGTTTAATTTCCACTCTTTCCTGTTTCCTAAGGTGAAAGCTTAGATGATTGATTTCAGATATTTCTTCTTCTCTAATATATGCATTCAATACTATAAATTTTCCTAAAAGCACTGCTTTTGCTGCAGCACACAAATTTGATAAATTATATTTTTACTTTAATTTAGTTCAAAATAGTTTCAAATTTTTCGAGATTTCTTTTTTGACCAATACATTATTTTAAAATATGTTGTTTAATTTCAGAGTATTTGGGTGTTTTCCAGCTATCATTCCATTATCAATTCTAAGTTTAATTCCACTGAGAGCATACCTTGCATAATTTATTCTCTTTTAAATTTCCTAAAGTATGTTTTATGGCTCAGAATGTGGTATATCTTGGTGAATATTCCATGTGAGCTTGAGAAGAATGTGTGTGCTGCTATTTTTGGAGAAAGTATTTTATAAATGTCTATCAGATCCAGGTGTTTGATGATGCTGTTCCAATCAACTATGTCTCTGTTGATTTTCTGCCTGCTGGGTCTCTTCATTACTGAAAGAGGGGCAATAAATTCTTCAACTATAGTAGTGAATTTATGTATTTCTCTTGCAATTCTATCAGTTTTTGCCTTATATACTCTGATGTTCTGTTGTTAAGTGTATACACATTAATAATTGTTATGTCTTCTTGGAGAATTGACCTCTTTGTCATAGTGTAATAATCCTCTTATCCCTGATAATTTGCCTCACTTTGAAGTCTGCTTTGTCTGCAGTTAACATAGCTATACCGTTCTTTTGATTAATGTTCATATGGTATAACTTTATCTCTCTACTTTTATCCTTTCTTTCTCTTTATACTTAATGTAGATTTCCCATAAACAACATATGGTTGGGTATTATTTTTAATTCACTATGACAATCTCTATCTTTTAATTAGTGTACTTAGACAATTTACATTTGAAATGATTGACATTATAATACTTCACAGGTAGTGCAAGTGCTTTTTGACAAAGTATTCCAAATTCTTCCCTCCCATCCTTTATAACATTACTATTATTTATTTCACTTAGCCATAGCTATAATCACCAATGCATTATTGCTATTATTATTTTAAACAAATTTCTATTTGTTAGAACAACCATAAATAAAAATAATAATAAATTTTATATTACCTTTATCTCTTTTCTAATACTTTTTTTCTTTATGTAGATTTGATGTTCTGATCTATATCATTTTCCTTCTTTATGAAGGTTTTTGTTTTTTTTTAACATTTCTTGCAAGGCAGTTCTGCTGGTAAATTCCTTCTTGAGAGAGTCTTTATCTCTTGCTCACTTTAGATATACAAAAAATTTCATTAAATACAGATCCTATGTTAGTAGATTTTTTTACTCAACATTAAATATTTCACTTCACTCTTTTCTTGCTTGCATGGTTTCTGCAGAGAAGTCCAATGTAATTCTTATCCTCACTTTTCTTTAGGCGAGGTGATTTATTCTTCTGGCTTTATTCAGGACTTTCTTTTTCTTTGATTTTTTGCAGTTTAAATATGATATGTGTAGGTGTAAATTTTTTAGTATTCATCCTTGCTTAGTGCTCTCTGAGCTTCCTGTATTTGTAGTTTGACATCCATCATTAATTGGGGGAAATTTTTAGTCATCATTGCTTCAATTATTTCTTCTGTTTTTTGGTGTGTGTGTGTCTTTTTTTTTTTTTTTTTTTTTTTTTCTCTTTCTCCTCTGGTATTGCCATTACATGTATGTTACACTTTTTGTGATTGTCCCACAGTTCTTAGATATGATATTCTGTCTTTTTCATTATTGTTTCCTTTGATTTCAGTTTGGAAAATTTCTGCTGACATTTCTTTAAAGCTTATTAATTCCATCTTCATCTGTGTCCAGGCTATTGATGAGCCCATCAAAGGCATTCTTTATTTCTGTTATGATGTTTTGGATTTCTAGAATTTCTTTTTGATTCTTTCTGAAATTTTCATCCATGTCCTCACATTACTTATGTGTTTTTGCATGTTGTACACTTTTTCCATTAGAGCCCTTAACTTATTATCCAAGACTTTAAATTCCAAGTCTGATAATTCCAATATCTCTACCATATCTGAGTCCATTTCTGATGCTTGCTCCATCTCTTCAAACTGTATTTTTGTCTTTTAATATGCCTCATAGTTTTTTTGAAACCAGATAGGATAAAAGGGCCAGAGATAAATAGGCTTTAGTGTAAGGTTTTATGTTCATCTGGCTGAGTATTGGGCTATGCATATTGTTTGCTATAACTGTAGGTATCAGGGGCTAAAATTTCTTCTGAAGTTCTTTTTGTCTCCCTTATTGTCTTTGGGGTAGGCTAGTGGCTTTTTAAATAAGGCCTTGGAAAAGCAGGGGTTTTTAGTAGTAGTTCCCTGTTGCTCTCCAGAAGCCTCATTGATGTGGTGGTTAGATTTGACGTTCCATAGCCCTATGATTAGGTCTCAGGTTTTGGTGAGCCTGTGTCCCAGGGCTATATCTTCACACATTCTCCTCAGCATCCTGCCCTCTTTCGGTAATACAAGAAAACTAGAGTGGGCTGGAGTTGGGTGTTCTCCTTTTCCCAAGTCAGTTAGGCTCTGGTAAAATCATTTCTTTTGAGGATAGAACTTGATAAGAAGAACAGAAAGCTCTGGGTGTATTTCCGAATGGCTACTTTTCTCCTCTCCCTAGCAGAAGCACAAGGGTATTTTTTCTCATCTTCACTGAGAAACTGATAGGACTCCTGGAAATAAACCTGACTAGGACTGGGCCCCTTTGGAGTTTTTAATTTTCAATCTTGTCTACACTGAGCCTCCAACAATTAATCAATTACAATTAAGGTTTTCCTATCTTAGTACTGGTTCACCAGAACCTGTTTCCTTCTGTTCATGAATTTCTGCTCTAGTAAGATGCAATTCTCTCTCTGCACCTCTTTGTCTCTACAATTTTGGGGGCAGTGGTTTGCCATGTGACCCCAATTCTTAAACAAATTCAAGAACAGTTGTTAATTTTTATTTGTTCAGCTTTTCTTGTTGTTGTTATTGTGGGGATAAGAATGATGATTTCCAAACTCTTTACATGCTGGGTCAGAAGTCTCCACTCAACCTTTTATTTTAGTTATTGTATTTTTGAGTTCAAAAGTTTTTATGCATTTGTCTTCATACCTTATATGTATTTGCTAAAACTCTCTGCTCTTTTCCATTTGTTTTAAGTATTTTGTAATGTTTGTTGGAGAATTTTGGTTATGGATGCCTTAAAATATTTTAGATAGTTTTAACATCAATGTCATCTTGATGTTGGCATCCCTTGGTTTTTTAAATTAAGTTTTTATCTTCCTGGTTCTTAATTTTATAAGTGATTTTTAATTTAAACTGGGATATTTTGGGCATTCTACTGTGAGACTCTTGATCTTACTTAACCTTCTGTTTTAGCCGCTTCCTCAGATACTGCTCTGATGTGGAAGGGCACCTCATCACCACTGCACAGTCATGCAGGATAAAAATCTAGGTTCCCCACTCAGCCTGCTATTCAATTCAAACAAATTAAATATAACGGTAGAAGTCAATAAGATAGAGCAAAATAATGGTAACAGCAGATAGGGATTATGAAACTAAGAGTTGTTTGATCAAAAAGAAAAGTAAGCAAGATACACCTTTTACAAAATTCTTCAGAAAAATGAGGAATCAAAAAATTTTAGAACAAAAGAAAAAAAAAGAAAATAAGACAACGGAGAATAATACATTATGAAAGTGTTATTAATAACTGCATGTTAATAATTTGATAGCCTAGAGTGAGTGTTGTCAACAGTTATCCGTAAAGTGCCAGCTATTATTTTTTTTTAAGGCTTCATGAGCTACATATGGTCTCTACCATATTCTTTTTCTTTTTCATTTTTTTATGAATCTTTAAAAATATTAAAACCATTTTTTACTCAAAGACTGTAGTTTGCTTTCTAAGGCTTCATGAGCTACATATGGTCTCTACCATATTCTTTTTCTTTTTCATTTTTTATGAATCTTTAAAAATATTAAAACCATTTTTTACTCAAAGACTGTAGTTTGCTTTCCTTAAGCGAATGAACAGATAAATTCCTAAAACTGTATAGAATGTCAAAATGATTAAATAAAACACAAAAATCTTTAATATATCATTAAAAAGTAAAGAATATAAATTGAAAATATTAAAAAATTTCACACAAAACAATGCACATTTTACAGTAACATATAAGCAAAGGATACACTTGGAGCACATTCATTAATTCATTCAAGAAATATTCATGGAGACCTTGCATGCCAGGCACTGTTCTAAATTCCAAGAAGGAAAAGTAATCAAAATAGGCAGAAATCCCTGCCATCTTTTTTTCTTTCTCTACCGCATCATGCATAATTTATTTGGGTTCAAATATTTTTGAGTTACTAATTCTCTTTTTAACTGCATCTAATGTGCAGAGCAGTTAAAATCATCCATTGCATTTAAATTTCAATTATTAATTTTTCTTCAATTCTAGAGGCATTTCCTTAGAACTCCGTTAGAGCCCTTTGAAGACAGTGTTGTAGTTCACTACCTTCTTAATTCTTTTCAGTTATATATTTTTTAACTTTTGCCTAATGCCTGTGGATGTTAACTCTTACCCATAGTAGTTACTAGTCTTTTACAGTTGTCTTACTCGCTTTAGATAATTCCATGATCACTATCATTGACATCTTCATGCTAGTAGGAACTAATATAATTTTACACTGGTCCTAGGAGAGAGGGAATAAAAAATGAGATTAAAATATAACTAAAGACTGGCAACTTGAATGTGAGAAACTAATGAAAAATTTTGTAACTGTTTCAAAAGTCAGTCTGGAGACTGGAGACTGGTTTGGTCAGTCTAGTTAGTAATGATCTTAACTTAATAAATTCAATGAAAAAAAAATCATGCTGAAGATTTTTGTGTGAATTTAAAAAATGTATGTATTAATGCTTTGTGACACTGGATTTGGCAATGGTTTTTTGGCTATAATACCAAAGGCACAGGCAACAAAAGAAAAAATAGACAAATTGAACTCTATGAAAACTGTAAAATTTTGTACATCAAAAGACACTATCAACAAAATGCAAAGGCAACCCAAGCCACAGAATAAGAGAAAATATTTGCAAATCATATGTCTGATAAGGATTAATATTCAGAATATATTAAGAACTCCTAAAACTCAACAGCAAAAAAAAAAAATTCAAAATTAGGCAGAGACTTAAATAGACGTGTTTCCAAAGATATACAAACTGCCAATAAGCACATAAAAAGTTTCTTAACACACTAATCATTAGGGAAATGCAAATCAAAACTACAATGAGATACCACCTCATACTTATTAGGATGGCTACTATGATGTCACATCTGATGAGACAAAATTTTGTTGGCTTCACAATTTTCAAGTACCATTTGCCCAATCACCAATTATGTTATTGAGTATTTTATTTTCCATTCTTGTTGAGATAGAGAAGATCAATCTTAAACATAGGTTTAAATGTTTAACAAGTGTTTTGTGCTCTTTCTCTACTGTGTTTCTTCTGTTTTCAAGTATATTCAACCTCACAGATAATGTATGACAATCATTTTAAAACAAAGCTGGTTTGCTCTGTTCCCTTACTTCAATTCCTGTGTGTTATAATCTTTATGTATTATTTTCAATGCTTCAATTTCTGGTACATCTATGCCACTTCTCAAAGTTATCCCTAAGCTGGCTCTGTGAAGTAATAATTCATAATGCTTTTGCATCACTTAACAAATATCCTATCGATCACATTTCATGGGCTGGGCTTTGCTACTTATATGAGGCACATTGNATTTCTTACTTGTTAAGTTTTCCTGATGTTAAATATTCCTTTCCCATTTCCTGAATCTTTATATAAAAAAGAATATGTATCTATGCTAGATAGCTCTCTTTTTAAATTTATGAAAATAAGATTTTTTTCATTCAATCCAGTGACTTTATCATTATTGATTATTGAGGCTGAATGGGTTATTTTGGACTTTTTCTACAAAAAGTTAGATTTTTTTAAAACAGCATTTTACTCAAAGTACATCTAATTTTATGTAATAAAAACATCAATGTTCAAATCAGTATGTTAATTCATTTATTAAACCTTTATTGGATGTTGCCTGCATTTTCTGTTAGGAGCTGTGAATAAAGAGTAAGAAGACATAAACTTTCTTTAAAAAAATTTTAGTTTAGCAGAAATTGAGAAAGACATTAAAATACATGTGATAATGTGTTTGTTACAAATCCTGGCAACTTTCAAATGTGCATCTTCAGTCTAGACTTCTACCCTGAATTTCAAGCGTGTGTATTCAACTGCGTATTAGGTATTTCTACCTGCAGGTGCTATAATTACTCACCCAGAGCCAAGCAGTCACCAAAGCTAGAAACCTGTCTTCCTTCCTCTGCTCTATCTCTTTTCCAACCCAGCTAAATAATTATAACGCCTTACTGATTATATCTACTAGAAAGTTTTTTAAAAAATTTATTTTATTTTAATCAAATTTATTTTTTATTAATTGACACATAATAATTGAATGTATTTACAGGGTACATGATGATATTTGTGTACATGTATACAATGTGCAATCATCAAATTAGGGTAATTAGCATAGTCATCACCTCAGACATTTGTCATTTGTTTGCGTTGGGAACGTTAGAAAACCTCTCTATTAGCTATTTGAAATTACTCAATGAAAAGGTTTGTAATCTACCCCCTGCCCTCTATCCTTACAGCTTTCCATCTGGTATTCCTGTCACACACCTTATCCCACTGCAATGTAGCCACATATAGGCACTATTTTAAACAGAATCATGCTTCAGAAGTGTCAGTAGCTCCGGTAACGATAGGATAAATTCCCAATTGTTTATAAAAGAAAAAAAATTGCTCTACATTATCTATTCTAAACTTTATCTCTAGCTTCATTGTTGGTCTTTTCTGACATAAAATTCTGACAGTACCAAAATGCAAATCGTTCTCTGAAGACTTCATTCTTTCTTGCCTCCCTTTGTGTTTGACAGGGTGCGTATTTCCTTCTTTCCCACCTGACTAGCTCCCATTCAGACTGAGAGATTCAACTCAGGTAGCGTTTCTTCCATGAAGCCTTTCCTGATCCGTTCTGCACCCCCACTCACACTGATCTGGCACCAACGCAAGCAGGTACTCCCTGCCCTTCTGCATTGCTGTGCTAGAGTGCTAGGGTCAGCACAGCAGATTGCTATCACCTTTGTGTTTTTTTTTTTTTTGTCCTTTTTGTGACCGGCCGCACCGCGCTCAGCCAGTGAGTGCACCAGCCATGCCTATATAGGATCCGAACCTGCAGCGGGAGCGCTGCTGCGCTCCCAGCGCCACACTCTCCTGAGTGTGCCACAGGGTCAGCCCCACCTTTGTGTTTTGAAACAACAGAGTTTCTTTTACAGTTCCGGAGGCCAGAAGTCCA
>NW_007734648.1:80737-91582 GCF_000696425.1 Galeopterus variegatus | reverse complement strand
TTTTTTTTTTTTTTTTTTTTTGTCCTTTTTGTGACCGGCCGCACCGCGTTCAGCCAGTGAGTGCACCAGCCATGCCTATATAGGATCCGAACCTGCAGCGGGAGCGCTGCTGCGCTCCCAGCGCCACACTCTCCTGAGTGTGCCACAGGGTCAGCCCCACCTTTGTGTTTTGAAACAACAGAGTTTCTTTTACAGTTCCGGAGGCCAGAAGTCCNCAGCACAGCAGATTGCCCCACCTTTGTGTTTTGAAACAACAGAGTTTCTTTTACAGTTCCGGAGGCCAGAAGTCCAAAATCAAGGTGTGGTGGGGCCACACTTCCTCCTGAAGGTCCGGGTAGAATGCATACCTTGTCTCTTCTAGTTTCTGGTGGCTGCCAGCATTCCTTGGCTTATGGGGGCTACGCTCCAGTCTTTGCCTCTGTCTTCACACTGCTTTCATCTCTTTGTGTGTCTCTGTCTAACTTCTCTCTCCCTTTCTTTTCATAAAATACATGTGATTACTTCTCGGGCCTACCCGGATCATCCAGGGTAAACTTCTACTTTCAAGATCCTTGATTTAGCCACCTTTTGCCATGGGACATAATATTCACAGGTGTGAGGGATTAGGAAATAAATATATCTTTGGGGGACTCATTTTTCACCTACCGTGATTGTTGTCTGACAGCCTACCCCATCAGGCTGTCTAATTTTCTTTGTGTTCTTAGTGCCAAGCATACACTACGTTAAATAATCATTTGTGGAAGGAATAAATATCAATATGGCTATTAGAAGTCTAACTAGGGTATGGTAAGGGCAGAAAGGAGCAAAACTTCTTGGGCAACATGACATCTAAGATTAATCTTGAACTGTGATTTCAGTCAGACAAAGGGGGCTGGGGGAGAGACATCTGGGCCAGGATGGCATGGGAGCCGTGACAAGATAGAGTGAAAGTAGAATGGACTGAAAAGAGCACGAAAAGGTGTTAAGCTGAGGGCAGTCATGCCTGGTCTTTACTTTAGACGTAGCGCTGGCAGCAGTGGGAAGGCTGTGTTGAAGCGACAAGATAGAGTGAAAGTAGAATGGACTGAAAAGAGCACGAAAAGGTGTTAAGCTGAGGGCGGTCATGCCTGGTCTTTACTTTAGACGTAGCGCTGGCAGCAGTGGGAAGGCTGTGTTGAAGCAGTGCCAGTTTGCTAGAATATTTCAGGCAGGAGATAGGACCATGAAAACTAAGTCAGTGGGAATGAGATATTAAGGAGATGGAATTGACAGGACAGGATCACTGGCTTTATATGAGGTGGTTTTTCCTGAGAAAGGGAATTTGAGACAAGGAGACATATGAGGAACAATAAAAACAATTAATACCCAGGGAGTGCTTAGTCTGTTCAGGTATTCTCCTGCATGTTGGGTCTGAAGTTGCCTATTTTAACCATATGACAATTCTATGAGGCAGTTACTATTATCATGTGTAGTAGGCAGAATAATGACCCCCCTAAGATACATATTAAACTCAGCTGAATAATCAACAGCAAATATGCTAGCCTTAGAATAATGGCACCCCCAAAGGTACCATGTCCTAATCCCTGGTATCTATAAATGTTACCTTATTTGGGGAAAAAAATGGTCTTGGCAGATATGATTAAGTTAAGGATTTTGAAATGGAGAGATTATCCAGATGGGCCCAAAATGCCATCATGTGTATCCTTATGAGCGGCAGAGGACATTTGACACAGCAGGAAGAGGCAAGTGATTGTGGTGGCAGAGATTGGAGTGATGTGGCCACCAGTCAAGGAAAGCCAGCAGCCACCAGAAAGGAGCCAGAAGAAGCAATGACCTGATTCTCCCCTAGAGCCTCTGTCGGGAGTGCAGCCGTGCCAATGCCTTGATTTCAGCCCAGTGACGCTGATTTCGGGCTTCTGACCTCCAGATCTGTAAGAAAAGAAATTTCTGTAATTTTAAACTACCAAATTCATGACAATTGGTTACATCAGCTACAAGAAACAAATGCATGGTATGTCCTCATTATAAAAAGTAAAACACTGATATTAAGTGACCTGTTTGGGGTTACGTAGTCAGTGGCAAAGCCAGGACTTGAAGACAGGCAGCCTTTCTCTAGAACCCATAGCATTGTGCTGTTGCTCTGGCTATGTTGTGTTTGCGATGTTTATGAAACGTGAAGTTGGAGAGACAGTTGTATTATACAGCTGTGGGGTTTGGAGAATAGTCGACAGGACGTAGATGTCATCATGGCATAGAAAACTATTAGAGTTATAGCAATGGAGAAGATCACTCTGAAAAGTACTTAAGTGTTGATGAAAATGATCTAAGGATAGACTCTGGAGGTGAACTCCTAGTTGATAAGAACAGTGAAAGGAAACTACAATAGAAGCTGAAAAGGAAGGATAAGAGAGAAGAAAGAACCTTGAGAGAGAGCCCAAGAGGAGAGAATTAAAAAGAAATAGGGGGAGGGAATAGAGAGAGAGAAAGCAAGATTCAGCCTTAACTAAAGAAAGTTATATAGCTGTGCATTTGTGATTTGTACAATTTTCTATATATGTGTTATACTTTAATACAAATTTACTTTTAAAATGCTGCAAGAAATTTAAGGAAGATAAAAACTGAAAATAAATTTGTTGGATTATCAACTGAAAGTTACTAGTGACCCCAACCGGAACAGTGTGGGGTCCTGGTAGTGGTAAAATCCTACATGCAATGGGATGAAAACAGAAGTAAAGGGGAGGCCACATAAAAGCTCCCTCACTAAGCTGTGGAGGCCCAGAGCATATTAAAGGAGAATATGTTTGAATTCCTGGGGAAAAGCTGCTTTGTAAATATCCAAGATTATATTTCATTTATATGTTTAATTTTTCCAGTAAATGACTGCTTTTCCCTTTCTGTGATAGCTTATTATTGTTCTTACAAGCTGAGATTTTTTTTTTTATCACCCACCTTGTGTGCAGCTCAGGAGTCTATTGTTCTCAAAATGTTCACAAATATCCTGTTAATATGTGTTCCATTATTTCAAAAAAGTATTAATGTCTGATTTGTAAGATAGTAATTTACAAGTTCACTGTTTATTCCTGTTTTAAAGCTTAATGCAAGACTTTTTTGTTTTTCTAGCTTCTTTTGCCTCTATTAGATCAATTTGTGTTTAAAATAGTGATAGGAGGCAAATCAGTTTTGTTGTTTTATGTATACTCAGGTTGTTAATATTTTAAATCCTTCTTGTTGCCAAAAAATCCTTTTGTGCTGATATATTTTCTTCAATTTTTATATTTAAATAACATTGTACATATGATTTTTATGATATTAGTTCTCATGATTATTTGACTTTGAAACACCCAATTTTATCACTGTACTATCCTGAAACACTATTATGTGTGTTTAATGCATGTTTTTATCTTAATTATATTTTATTTCTCATTTTCTGGAATATACCTAATTCTTGATTAGGACAAGGGTGCTTTCAGTCATACAAATATATACAAAAAAGTAATTTTTTTGACTTCTATGGGAAATATGAAGGAAAAGAGGGACTATTTGGAAAATTTAATCTATGTGCATAGAAAACTCAAATTCTCAAACACCTCTCTTTATGTCTTTTTTCTTTTTTTTTGCAACATGCTTTTATCTTACCAGATAATTGCTGAAACTATCCACTGAAAATTCATCAACTATAACTTTGCCAAGGAAAAAAAGTTTGAGGCTATATAAAACATCAAGATTTCAGGTGAATGAATAAAAAATATAAAAGAGGAAAGCAAGTTCATAAACAAATATAGATATAGTTACGTCTATCTTAGTTTGTTCAGGCTGCTGTAACAAAATACCATAAACTGGCTAGTTTCTGAACAACAGAAATTTACTTCTTATGGTTAGATTTCAGGTGAATGAATAAAAAATATAAAAGAGGAAAGCAAGTTCATAAACAAATATAGACATAGTTACGTCTATCTTAGTTTGTTCAGGCTACTATAACAAAATACCATAAACTGGCTAGTTTCTGAACAACAGAAATTTACTTCTTATGGGTTGGAGGCTGAGAAGTCCAAGATCAACGTGTAGGCATATTTGGTGTCTGGTGAGGGCCTGCATTCTGGTTCATGAATGCTACCTGAATTTCCAGGATCTGGCTCTTTCCAGTCTGGGTTGCCATTCTAGCTCCCAGCCCTATTTCTGAGAACATGTTTATTCCCCTTTACTGAATAATTTCAAGCATTTGACGCACCAGCTATGTGGCTTAATTAATGTTCATATATTACTAAGACAATGCTGTCATCTGAATATTTGTGCTGGAACCTAATCACCAATATGATGATATTAGAAGATGGGGCCTTTGGGAGGTGATCAGACCATGATGGCAGATCCCTCATGAATAGAGTTAGGACCTTTATAAAAGAGGCCCCACAGAGCTTCCTTCTGCCATGGGCAGGCACAGCAAAAAGGTAACATCCATGAATCAGAATGCAGATCTATCCAAGCCTGAGAATACTGTCCAGAGCTTTGCTTTTAATCACTTCCTTCCATGATACACAAGAAAGATGCCACCTACATCCCCAATATACTCCCATGAGTGTGAGCAGATTTGATAAAGCCAGAAAAGATTTTGCATGGAAGAAAAGCATTGCAATGTAACAATTCGTAATCACTATAATTAGTGAGGCTCTATCAATAATGATCACTCACAAAGAAAGTAAGGAAATTTCACTGTTGCATAAGTATTCTTGAAGCTATAACAGACCTCGACATGCCAAAAGGTAGGATGAGAGTTGGTCCTAAAGAGAAGTATGGAACGCTACTGAAGTTCCCAGGGAAGGCTCTTTCCTCCTCCTGGTAAGCTCAAACCTTTTGATATGAGAGGAATAGTTCTGGCCTTAAAGGATGTGAAAGATTTTTGCCTGAAAAAAGAGAAGGAAGACTATTGCTGGCAAAGTGGATTTTCCTACACAAAAGAGAACAAATTCTCGAGGAACAGTTGAAGGCCAGTGTGACTACCCCCTAGGATATATAAAGAGGGATGTAAATAGTAATTATAAAAAAAACTAAGGCCAAATTGTGAAGGCTTATTGTATTTGTTATTTTGCTATCACTTAAAAACTGAACATTTTACCTTTCCTTTGGGTTAATTGAAGATATTTTTAAAAAGAAAATATGTTACTACATTTATCATAGAAAAGTGTGGTTCTTTATATCTAGTGCTTTCTGTTCTTTGGCAACAATGCATTATTTTATTTTATTTACAGATTGTGAAAGACAATCCCTGCTTAGCTATATTTTTGGAAATATATAATATATATTATATATGTATATAAAATGATTTATTAAATGTAAGCATATCATCCGAATAGACTAATGTTGGATAAAGAAAAAATAAGAAAACATAATCTACCATTTTCAGCTTTTGGCTGATTTGATTCTGGCATTGCTATGAGAATTTAGTTAATTTATTTTTGGTAAAGTTAGGTTTATGTTTTCCCTAGATTTTCTTATGCTTTGGAAATTTGAGAGAAAGTTGATGGCCACTAGGCTGTTTTATTTTAATTATTCTAATTCGTTACTGTTATGTCTTTTGGAATTCTTTTAACACTTTATCTTGTAATTGGTATACACAAGGACAATGACACTATATTGACATATTGATATTCTTATGAGAATTACTGGAGGAAACAATCACAATTCATACCACATTTTTTTAACCTGTTTTAAGCAGTATAACTGTGTGTGTGCATGTGAATTTAAAGCCAGCATTTAATGTTGAGTTGTTTAAAACACAGAGGGAGGTGGAGACAACCTTTTAAAACGACTCAGTGTTCTTTCTGTTCCCAGCACAGGGTCCTCTTTGCTCTGTCTTTCAAGATGAGGGAGTAGGTTGAGGAGAAAAAAAGGTCATGGGCTTGTTAGCTGTGGAAACAGAAGAAAAATGACTTATTAAGTACAAAAAAATCACCAAAATATATGACATCTATTCTGTGTTAACTGCTGGCCAGTGATTGCTTAAGAACAATCCAAAGTATATATAGCATATTTATTTTGAATCCTTTAGTGATAAAGAGAATATTAACTATAATTGGGGAAAAAAACCCCGAAAAACTGTCACTATTTTTTTGAAAGTAATAAATCAGTTAAGGAAAAGAACAAATCAAAGAATATCATGTCTCTACCCTTTTCACCCTGGGATCTGTTTTCTAAAAGAATGGATCACCTTCTTTGCATGTTTGTTGAATTTTCACCTCTGTCTTATTAAATGGCCTACTTATGTGTCCTATTAAACTAAGTTCAATTTATCTATCAAGTTAAGTTCCAAAAAGCTCAAAATTTTTGGAAAATAACATTTGGTTTGAAATAAGTTAATGAGATTTTCTAAAATTAACCACTGGAGAAGGTGTCAGGGAGAGAAGATAAAATAATCTGAGTCATGGCTGGATGAGAGGAAAACCTAAAGTTTTTCAAGCAAGAACCCAGGGAGTTGAAGCCATGAGTCATGCAGAGAGCTCAGAGTGATGGAAGGCTATTAACCTGCTGGGACTAGAGGCTTTAGTCAAGTTGCAGTTTTTTCTCCTAAGGAAGATCATAGTAATCTATTACTCATGACCTTAACTTCAATCTGGTCATGCAATGAAGAGTGAACAAAATCAGGCACTACTTGATCTCAGCCTGCAGTTTTGAGGATGTCTGGCTATTTTCAATTTAAGACATACTTATAGGAGTTAATGTTGAAAAAATAAGTCAAAATACCATTATATTTTCTAATTCAACCTTTACCTGACAACTATTTAAAGCATAAGTAAAAACATCTGAGAAGGTTTAAAAAAAATTAACCAGTGATGTTTGTTTTGCTCAAAAGTGATATTCATGGTGGAGAGGAGGGGAGGAGAAAAATAATCTGATTTTAAGTTTTACATTTTTATTTATCAAATATATTCTACTTATTCACTAGCTTCATGATATTAGATACTGTTTCTTTTGAGGCTCAAAAATTTGTTAATGGACACCACAAACGATTACATTTTACAATGATGAATATGCTAATTATCCCAATTTGATCATCAGATATTGTACACAAATACTGATAGCCAATAGTGAACTCTGTACCCCACAAAATTTGTATAATCAATTATGTTTCAACTCAAAAAAAAAGTCTTTCTGGTGGATTCAGGAAATTAAAAGAAACTTTAGATTCTGAATATTAATTAGTGTATATCAAAATACCACGGTTAATTTTATTTCTAAATGTCATTTCAGAATCTTTTTATATTTTGAATTTTCTTTGATAGTTCCATGTATTATTATTATTAGTTAATTTTATTTCTAAATGTCATTTCAGAATCTTTTTATATTTTGAATTTTCTTTGATAGTGGCATATATTATTAAGAAAAAGGTTATGTTGTGTCACTACCTTCGTTCCCCACCATCACCCTGGAGGAAAGGTCAAACTGTTTAACCAGTGTCTTAACACCCAGACCGGGACCGGCCACGGGATCACAACCCTCGGTGTTGCTCCCGCCCCTCGCTCAGCCAGCAAGTGGCCGGTGGAGCCGGTGTTGCCTTATCGCAAAGCACATGGATATGAAGGAAAGCACTTTACTGGTACAGGTGGAAGCCAACTAGATCTGAGGCATTTTTAGCTTTTCCTACCCTTTCCTCTTGAGGAGACTAGGAGCAAGGTAGCAGAGATTGATGTGTCAAAGAGATAAGATGACAGTCTCATGCCTGAGCAGCAGCACCCAAGGAGAGATAGACGGGCCAAGCACTCCACCCAACCTCTTGTGGGTAAGGCTAAGGCAAACAGAC
This sequence comes from Galeopterus variegatus, assembly GCF_000696425.1. NCBI lineage: Eukaryota > Metazoa > Chordata > Mammalia > Dermoptera > Cynocephalidae > Galeopterus > Galeopterus variegatus. The sequence continues at coordinate 83,811 of NW_007734648.1, read as the reverse complement.
TGCCCACTATGGACAAAGGGCATGCACTGCTCCTTATTTACTTTTTCTGGTACCACTTAAATCCAATATTCATATATGATTCCCTGCAGGAAATGAGAATAAATGCAAATGACTGAGATTGAACTTACTTACATTTTAGTAGGTTAAATACTGGAGGAAATTAAATTTAATTTATAGCTCTATAGAAATGTGACTTTTTTCTTTCTTTCTTTTTTTTTTTTTTTCCTTTTTGTCTTTTTTACTGACCGGTAACGGGATCACAACCCTCGGAGTCGCGCCTGGCAACAGGATCGCAACCCTCGGTGTTGTGCCCGCACTGCGCTCAGCCAGTGAGCAGGAACCGTTCTCCACATGGGATCCGAACCCTCGGCGGGAGCGCCGCCATGCTCCCAAGTGGCACACTCTCCAGTGTGCCACCGGGCCGGCCAGAAATGTCACTTTTTTCAATGCACATTTTCCTGGTCAAATTTTATACAAACTATACTTAAAACAATGGATGTAGTACTATACAGACTAATTAGTGAAAAGCATTTTGAGAAATATAATTAATATTTAAATAAATGTAATGGATTCTTCTGGGATAGTTAAATAGTTGTTAAACATGACATTAAATAAGCCTAACTATAAGTGGACAAATTTGATAAATGGAAATATATTAAATGGAGTCATTCTGTTTATCAAAAGGGTACTACTAGTATAATAAAAATTCAAGCCAGAGAATATAAGAAAATATTATATACATGTGTCTTGAATATCTAAAGGGTTCAGTAAAAGATAGACAATCAAATGGAAATACAGGCAAAATATTGGAAAAAGTACTTTATAAGATGGGATATTCAAATAGCCAGTATACATACAAAAAACCAACATGCTCAACTTCATTACTCACCAGAAAACTGCAAATTCAAATGTAATATTTCTATACACTCACCAGAATGGCAAATATAAAAAAATAAAGCATACAAGGTATTGGGTCAGAGGTGGAACAACTGGAACTCTCATATAGCCATGAAAATTAATGAACTATAATTATACACCACACCATGAGTGAATTCTGAAAGAAAATATTGAGTGAAAGAAGTCAGGCACAAAGAATACATATTGGCAAAAGATAGTCTCTTCAATAAATGGTGCCAGGACAGCAAAGGAAACAATCAACAGAGTGAAACAGCAATCAACGGAGTGGGAGAAAATTTTTTCTGACTGTGCATCTGACAAGGTATTAATATACATAATATACAAGGAACTCAAGCAATTACACAGTAAAAAAGCAAATAAGAAATGGGCAAAGGAACTGAATAGACATTTTTCAAAGGAAGATGTACAAATGGCCAACAGGTACATGAAAAAATGCTCAACATCACTAGTCATCAGAGAAATGCAAATTAAAACTACATTGACATATCACCTCACCCCAGTTAGACTGCCTATAATCAAAAAGACAGTGAATAACAAATACTGGTGAGGGTGTGGAGAGAAGGGAATGCTCCCACACTGTTGGTGGGACTGAAAGTTAGTACAACCACTATGGAAAACAGTACGGGGGTTTCTCAAACAACTACAGATAGATCTTCCATATGATCCAGCAATCCACTTCTGACTATATACCCACAGGAATGGAAATCATCATGTCAGAGGGATACCTACACTCCCATGTTCATCACAGCTCTGTTTACAATAGCCAGGACATGGAACCAATTTAAATGTCCATTGATGGATGATTGGATAAAGAAACTGGGAATATATATATTCCATATATACACCATGGAATACCACTCTGCCATAAAAAAAGAACAAAATTCTCCCATTTGCAACAACCTGGATGAGCCTGGAGAAACTTATGTTGATTGAAATAAGCAAAGCACAGAGGGATAAATACTGCATGTGCTCACTCATATGTGGGAGCTAGGAGAGAAAGAAAGGAAGGAAAGAAAGACCACAGTGGTGTGTTGGACTTGCAGAGGGAGAGAGAACACCTAGGGATACAAAGTGGAGTGGGGGAAAGGGGGATGGGGAGGCAGGTTCAGGATAATTGAGTGGGGCACACAGGGTACAAGTCCAATTTGTGGTAATGGGCATGCTGCCAGTATGAATCTGGCCTTCACATCTTGGGCATGAGGGGTGACAATCAGCTTTGTATCTCATGAACATTCATAACCAATAAAAAAAAATGAAATAAATGGTGCTGGGAAAACTGGATATCCACATTTAGAAGAAAGAGACTAGATCCCTGTTTCTCACCATGCACAAAAATCAACTCAAAGTATATTAAACATTTAAATATAAAATTTGAAACTATGAAACTACTAGAAGAAAACACAGGGAAAGTGACCCATGACATGGGGCTGGGCAAGGATTTTTAAAATAGACTCCCAAAACACAAGCAATTAAAGCAAAAATAAGCAAGTAGGATTACATCAAACTAAAAAGCTTTTGCATATAAAAGGAAACTGTTAACAGAGTGAAGAGACAATATACCAAATTACAGAAAGTATTTGCAAACTATACATCTGACAAGGGGGTTAATATCACGAATGTACAAGGAACTTAAACAACTCAACAGCAAAAATTAAATAATTCAATTGAGAAATGGGCAAAGGATCTTAATTGATATTTCTCAAAAGAAGACATACAAATGGTCAACAGGCATATGAAAGAATGTTCAATGTCACTAGTCATCAGGGAAATGAAAATCCAAACAACGAGATACCACCTCATTCCAGTTAGAATGGCTGTTGTCAAAAAATTAAAAATAGAACTACCATTTGATCCAGCAGTCCTACTATTGGGGATATACCTAAAGGAAATGAAGTCAGTATGTCAAAGGGAAATCTGTGTTCCCATGTTTATTGCAGCACAATTTACAATAGATGAGATATGGAACCAACCTAAATGTCCAACAACAGATAAAAGGATAAGAAAAATGTGGTGTACTATGGAATGAAATCCTGTCACTTCAGCAACGTGGATGCACTTGGAAGATACTATGTTAAGTGAAGTAAGCCAGGGGCAGAAAGACAAATACCACATGAGCTCACTCATATGTGGAATAAAAAAAAGTTGATATTATAGAG
>NW_007734648.1:76632-80445 GCF_000696425.1 Galeopterus variegatus | reverse complement strand
TTATAGATTACAATTACCTTTAGAATAATAAAGTAAAATATCATACCCACTTTATTCTGTTTTCAGAATAATCTTTTACTTTGTATTTTTGCAAAGTTGTATGTGAAAATCACAGCAGAAAATGGAGTGAGCAGGGGATGATTGAGGGAAATGATTACTTTTCTATAAAAAAGAATGCTTTATGCTACAAATAATTTAATAAGTTTCACACATGTACTTAACCATATGATTCAATTAATGCGCATTGATTTACCAGTGAGTGGTAGAATGCTTACGTTGTAAAATGTTAGCTACATTTGTACTTCACATTCTGATTTTATGATATACACATATCAGTATCTTCTTTTGATATAAGTGCATATAAATATTTCACAGAGATATTTGCATTTAGGCCTAGAATTAGCAATGTGATTACAATTAAAATTCAGTCCTGCTAATCCCTAAATTGTCAGTATTGGCTGTCTCCACCAGAAGCAAAAGAGGGAAAACACAAAAATAGCAAAAGAGGGAAATAATACAGTTAATTTGGCATTATGACTTTTATTGTATCTTTCTTCTTAGCCAGATAACTAGTTTTTTAAAAAAAAAAAAAAACCTGAAGAGGTGGTATCTTTTATATCCTGATTTTTTCATATCCCAATGTGTACTTGATTCTAGCTTAAAGAAATGACTTAGGAATGACAAAGTTCCTATACATTTAGGTTCTGAACACCTTGAAAAGAGTACTACCTAAATAAAAAACATTGTTATTTTGGGCAATTTTAGCAGAACCTTCCCGTGGTATGTTTTGATTAATTTCCTTGGGTTGCTCAGGATGTTCATGTCATCAGTCAGAAATGCCTAAGTATAATAGAATAGATCCTTTAGAACCACTGCCAGAGGAAATTGGTGGTATTGTCAGGCTCTTTTCATTTCCAAAATCCAAGTGAAGAATGACAGGATCCAAAGATTTGATAAGACACTTACTACTGTTTCTTGCATCAACATTTCAACCCATGAATTATTCTTGGCCTCACCACTGTGACAGGAAGCCTGCATTAAGGGTAAACGGAAACAATAAATTCAACAAGAATGTTCTTAATGAATGTTGGGTGCCCAGCACTGTGATAGACATTATGCTGCACACTAATGCAGTGCAAAACACAATCCTATTTATTCTGAGCTGAAAAGTATGTGAAAATACAACACAGACATATGTGAAAGGATTTGATAAGGCAAAGCAAAAAAATAGTCAAATGCTTAAATTATATGATTCAAATGATACTTGTCAACAGAATCTCAGTAAAGAGAAAGGTCCATGTAGGCTAAGGAGTTTAGAGGTAAGTTTCAGTAAAATAATATAGAACTTGAGCTGGATCTATAAGACATAACAGAATTTAGAAGTTGAAAGGACTATAATTCCTAAAACGTGGCCTGCCTCTTCCTGCCTCTGACTCACACACATATCATTCACTATACATAAAAAAATGCATATTCCTCCATCTCCCACTTTACTTCCTCACTCCATCTCTATCTGTTTAATTCTAAACAGATTTTGAAATTAAGGTGTCATTAACATGTCATTTCTTCAGGAGGACCTTCTCTGGTTCCCCAGTGTAGATGTGGAGTCATTAAGTTATCATAGCTGTCTGAATTTTAACAGTTTATTTTAGCATTTTTTTAAATGTTGATCTTCCTTGAATGAATGTATTCTATATAAGGACAGGGGCTGTGTTAATCATTGGTATATACCCTGTGTATGGTACTTATTATTCACAAATACATAAAGGATTAATAGATCATATGTGCCATTACCCTTATTTAAGGGATTCAACAAAAGTTAAATGGCGTAGGTTGTACAGACAGGTGTAACAGACCCTGCTTTTAGCTCTACAATTATACCTGCAGGTTTTTACCCAAATGTTCTACTCCAGCACGATGCTTCACCTATACTGCACAGGGGGATAGTGGAAGGGGCAGGGCAAAGAAGAATGTCTTCCAGAGGAGGAAAGAGTGAATAAACAGGGATGATCTGGGAACTGTGAGAGATTTGTGCTTTTTTTAGGGCACTCAAAATTTACAAGGGATTGGCATAGTGCATAAGTGTATTTTCTCAGGTGTACTTCACTAGTCACTGCCCTCTAACATCTGCAAACTGGTTGTCCACCATCTTTCTTTAATACCTAAGTCATATGCCACTTTACATGAAAACTACAATCTTGTTGTTGTTGTTGTTTTTAAGTAGAAATCATTTCTATAGACCTTGCATTACAATTATTCTTCACTACATATTCTTACAAACTCATTTAGTATTGCTTTTTTATTTAGCTTGAGAAAAAAACAATATATCTTGTGATATATAATTCTAAAAAATAAGCTTTTAAAAAAAATTCACACAAATGAAAATTTAGTTCAAAAGTTCAAAATAACTAGAAATTAATAAAAAGAAAACATATGTTAGAATATTGCATATTCAAAGTGAATAGAAATTTCAGTTTTTCATTTAGGAGGGTCTGAAATACTCTTGCAAAAATATTTCAACATTGGGCCGAGCCCATGGCGCACTTGGGAGAGTGCGGCACTGGGAGCGCAGCAGTGCTCCCGCCACGGGTACAGATCCTATATAGGGATGACTGGTGTGCTCACAGCACTCACTGGCTGAGCGTGGTGTGGCCGGTCTCAAAAAGGACAAAAAAAAAAAAAAAAAATTTCAACATTGTAGAAATACTTAACCATTCAAAAGAAGTAACACAGGTAAAATGTCAATCAAACAAAAGAGGAAATCTCAAGGAAAAGCCAAAAACAATTTTGAGAGCATAAAACTATATGTAGAAAGTCCAAAGTTCTCATCTAGACACAGAAACAATATGTGAATATGTAAACATGTGCAGGGACTCTCCTCGTCTTACACATGTTTTTCTTTCCTTTGTTCCTTCTATTCTGAGAACTTTCATTGATGACTGTATTAGTTCATTTCTGTCACTAATAACAGAATACCTGACACTGGGTAATTTATAAAAACGTGGAATTTACTCCTTACATTCGGGAGGCTGGCAAGTCCACAATCTGGGGGAGTGAATCTGGCGAGGGCCTTGTTCTGGGTGGAAAGTCTCTACAGGGCCTCCTAGTGATGCAGGGTATCACATGGCACGAATCTAAAAGCTCTCTCATGTGCTCCTTATAAAGCAACCAGTCCACACCCATGATAACTCATTACTCCATTAATGGATTTATCCATTCATGAGGGCACAGTCCTTATGATCCAATCAAAGGTCTCTGAAAGTCCCCACCTTTCAAATATCTTAATGGGATTTCCCACCCTCTTAACACTGTTACATTGGGGATTAAGTTTCCAACACACAAATTTTGGGGGGACACATTTGACCCATAGCAATGACAGTACTTCATCCCTTAGGGAGAATGCCATGTCACCATGCACAGAAATTACAGGCAGTGCTTGAGCCAGTAGAGCTGAGTCCAGCCACCTTCTGTGCAGAACCCAGGCCATGCCAGGTGAGTCCCCATCCCTGAGAGAGGTCCCATGCACTGACCACTGGGCCCCGAGGCAGTAACAGCTGAGTGTCAACAAAACTCCCTGATATTGCTCTAGACACCAGGGTGGAACAAGTAGACTGGTACCCTTTGCCACAATGACTAAACACCAATGGAGAGATACTAGAAATATGAAAAAACCAAGAAAGTATGACACCACCAGAGGAATATAATAACTCTCAAGTTCTAGATCCTATAGAACAGGAAGTCCTTGAAATGAATGACAAGGAATTTTGAGCAACAATTCTAAGGAAACTAAATGAGATACAAGAAGACTCAGTT
>NW_007734648.1:70720-75798 GCF_000696425.1 Galeopterus variegatus | reverse complement strand
CTTGTGGAGCTGAAGGATTCATTTGATGAAATAAAAAACACAATAGAGAGCTTAACCAGCAGGCTAGAACAAGAAGAAGAGAGAATTTCTGGTCTTGAAGATGGCTTGTTCAAAACAACACAGGCGGACAAGATAAAAGAAAAAAGAACTAAAAACTTGAAGAAAATCTAAGAGAGATAAGAGACAAGGTTAAATGCTCAAATATCCAAATTATGGATATTACAGAGGGCGGGGGGGGGGAAAGGAAATGGTATTGAAAACATATTCAACAAAATAATAGCACAAAACTGCCCAGGCAAATGGAGAGTTACAGATCTTCAGATTCAGGAGGCTCAAAAATACCCTAACATTTTCAACCCCAAAAGGTCCTCTCCAGGACATATTATACTCAAACTGGAAAAATTCAAAGACAAAGAGAGAATCTTAAAAGCTATAAGAGAGGAGTCAAGTCACCTATAATGGAACCCCTATCAGACTAACATCAGACTTTTCATCAAAACCCCTAAAATCCAGAAGAGAATGGGATGATACACTCAAAATACTAAAAGACAAAAATTGCCACCCAGAATACTTTACCCAGCAAGGCTATCCTTCTGAAACAAAGGACAAATGTATAATTTCCAGACAAGCAAAAACTGCAAAAGTTCACTACCACAAGACCAGCCTTAAAAGAAATTCTCAACGGAGTACTGGGTCTGGTACCTGAAAAACAACCATCACTACCATGAATACTCAAGAAAGAACGAAACTCACCAGTAAAATAAAAAGTTAACAATAAAGAGAGAGAAAAAAATTTATCTACTATTCCAAATAGCCAACAAACACAGAAGACAAACAATAAATCAGAGAGAAAGGAGCAAAAGATATTTAAAACATCCAAACAAAAATCAATATAATGCCAGGAGTAAATCAATACCTTTCAATAACAACTTCATGTAAAAGGATTGAATCCCACTCAAAAGACACAGACTGACTGACTGAATTTAAAAGATGGGCCCAACAATATACTGCCTTCAAGAGACCCACCTCACCTATAAAGATTCACACAGACTAAGAGTGAAATGATGGAAAAAGATTTACCATGCAAACAGAAATGAAAAATGAGATATCTTATATCTGATAAAATAGACTTTAAACTAAAAACCATAAAAAGAGATAGTGAGGACCACTACATAATGATGAAAGGATTCATCCATCACGAAGACATAACAATCATAAATATATATGCACCCAATGTCAGAGCAGCCAGATTTATAAAGCAAACTCTATTAGACCTAAAAAAGGAAATAGACACTAATACCATGATAGCAGGGGACCTGAATCCTCACTATCAATATTGGACAGATCATCTAGGCAAAGAATCAGCAGAGAAACACAAGATCTAAACAACACTCTAGACCAATTAAACTTGGCAGATATCTACAGAACATTCCATCCAACAACCTCAGAATATTCATTTTTTCATCAGTACATGGATCATTCTCCAAGATAGATCACATGTTAGGTTACAAATCAAGTCTCAACAAATTCAAAAAAATTGGAATTATCCTCTGTATTTTTACAAACCACAATGGATTAAAATTAGATATCAATAACAAATGAAATTCTGGAAACTATCCAAACACATGGAAATTAAACAGCATTCTACTTAATGACATATGTGTCCAAGAAGAAATCAAACAGGAAATCAAAAAATTTCTTGAAACTAATAAAAACAATGATATATCATACCAAAACCTGTGGGATACTGCAAAAACAGTACTAAGGGGGAAATTTATCACATTAAATTCTTACTTCAGAAGAATGGAAAGAAGGCAAGTGAACAACCTAATACTTCACCACAAAGAACTAGGAAAACAAGAACAATCCAAACCCAAAGTTAGCAGATGGAAAGAAATCATTAAGATCAGAGCAGAACTGGAACTGAATGAAATTGAAACCCACAAAATGATACAACAGATCAATGAACCAAAAAGTTGGTTTTTTGAAAAGATAAATAAAATTGACAAACCATTAGCACTGCTAACTACAAAAAGAAGAGAGAAGACTCAAATAACAAGAATTAGAAATGAAAAAGGTGTTATGACAACTGATACCTCTGAAATACAGGGACTCATTAGGGACTACTAAAAAATATATGCCAACAAATTTGAAAATCTGGAGGAAATGGATAAATTTCTGGACACACACAAACTACCAAAACTGAGCTAAGAAGATGCAGAAAATCTGAACAGACCAATAACAGTAAAAGAGATTGAAGCTGTTATCAGAAGGCTCCCAATAAAGAAGAGCTCAGGACCAGAAGGATTCACAGCAGAATTCTACCAAACATTCAAAGAGGAATTGACACCAATTCTCTACAAACTATTCCAAAAGATTGAAACAGAGGCAATTCTCCCAAACTCATTCTATGAAGCAAACATCACCCTGATATCAAAACCAGGTAAAGATACAACTAAAAAAGAAAACTACAGGCCAATATCCCTGATGAATATGGACACAAAAATCTTCAATAAAATACGAGCTAACAGAATACAGCAACATATATGCAAAATTATACACCATGATCAAGTGAGATTCATCCCAGGGATGCAAGGTTGGTTCAACATATGCAAATAAACAAATGTGATACACCATATCAATAAAATCAAACACAAGGACCATGTGATCATCACTATAGATGTTGAAAAAGCATTTGATAAAATTCAACACTCATTCATGATAAAGACTCTCTACAAGTTAGGTATAGATGGAATGTATCTCAACGTAATTAAAGCCATATATGATAAACCTACTGCCAATATCATCCTGGATGGGGAAAGGTGAAAGCTTTTCCCTTAAAAACAGGAAATAGACAAGGATGTCCACTCTCACCGCTCCTATTTAACATAGTGTTGGAAGTACTAGCCAGAGCAATCAGAGAAAAGAAGGAAATAAAGGGCATCCAGATTGGAAAAATCGAAGTCAAACTGTCCCTGTTTGCAGATGACATATCCTATATATTGAACAGCCTAAAGCCTCTACAAAAAAACTCTTGGAGTTGATAAATGATTTCAGCAAAGTTGCCGGATACAAAATCAACACTAAAATATCAATAGCATTTCTATTCTCCAATAGTGAACATGCAGAAAGAGAAATCAAGAAAGCATGCCCATTTTTCAATAGCTACCAATAAAATAAAATAGTTAGGAAATGAGTTAACCAAGGTTTTGAAAAATCTCTATAATGAGAACTACAAACCACTGCTGAGAGAAATTTAAGAGGACACGAGAAGATGGAAAGATATCCCATGCTCTTGGAATGAAAGAATCAACATTGTGAAAATGTCCATACTACCCAAAGTGATATACAAATTCAATGCAATCCCCATCAAAATTCCAAAGACATTTTTCTCAGAAATGGAAAAAACTATCCAGACATTTATATGGAATAACAAAAAACCATGCATAGCCAAAGCAATTCAGAGCAATAAATAAATAAAAATAAATAAATCTGGAGGCATAACACTACCTGACTTTAAACTATACTCAAAGCTATAATAATGAAAACAGCATGGTACTGGCATATAAACAGACTAACTGATCAATGGAATAGAATAGACAATCCAGAAATCAACCCACACACCTAGAGTCATCTGATCTTTGACAAAGGCACCAAGTCTCCACACTAGGGAGGAGACTGCCTCTTCAGCAAATGGTGCTGGGATAACTGGATATATCTGATCTTTGACAAAGGCACCAAGTCTCCACACTAGGGAGGAGACTGCCTCTTCAGCTAATGGTGCTGGGATAACTGGATATCCATATGCAGCAGAATGAAACTAGACCCATACCTCTCACCATATACTAAAATCAACTCAAAAATGAATTAAAGTATTAAATATACACCCTGAAACAATAAAACTTCTCAAAGAAAACATAGGAGAAACACTTCAGGAAGTAGGACCTGGCACAGACTTCATGAATATGACCCAAAAAGCACAGGCAACCAAAGGAAAAATAAACAAATGGGATTATATCAAACTATAAAGCTTCTGCACAGCAAAAAATCAACTAAGAGAGTTAAACATCAACTAACAGAGTAGGAGAAAATATTTGCAAAATATACATGTGACAAAGGATTAATTTCCAGAGTATACAAGGAACTGAAACAACTTTACAACAAAAAAACAAGTAACCCAATTAAGAAATGGGCAAAAGAGTTAAATACATGTTTCTCAAAGGAAGGTATATGAATGGCCAAAAGATACATGAAGAAATGCTCAATATCACTCAGTATTCGGGAAATGCAAATCAAAACCACATCGAGATACCCTCTCACCCCAGTTAGGATGGCTAATACCCAAAAGACTGTGAATGATAAATGCTGGCAATGTTGTGGAGAAAAAGGAACTCTTATACATTGTTGGTGGGACTGTAAAATGGTGCAGCTTCTATGGAAAATGGTATGGAGGTTCCTCAAATAATTGCAGATAGATCTACCATATGACCCAGCTATCCCACTGCTGGGAATATTTCCAGAGGAATGGAAATCATCAAGTCGAAGGTATACCTGTTCCCCAATGTTCATCACAGCACTATTTACAATAGCTAAGAGTTGGAACCAGCTCAAATGTCCATCATCAGATTAGTGGATACGGAAACTGTGTTATATCTACACAATGGAATATTACTCTGCTATAAAAACGAATGAAATACTGCCATTTGCAACGACATGGATGGACCTAGAGAGATTTATATTAAGTGAAACGAGTCAGGCACAGAAAGAGAAATATCACATGTTCTCACTTATTTGTGTGAGCTAATAATAAATAAATAAATACAAAAATAAATGTGGGGGAGGGAAGAAAACACAACAATTACAATTCCTTGAAGTTGATATGACAAGCAAATAGAAAGGAGGTTGTTGGAGGGAGGGGGGAGAGGGCGGAGGTAGGGAGGTTTTGGTAATGGGCCACAGTAATCAACCATATTGTGTATGAAGAAAATAAAATAAAGTTTTTTTTTTTGTTTTTTTTTTGTCTTTTGTCTTTTTCCGTGTCCGGCAACGGATCGCAACCCTCAGTGTTGCCCCCGTAC
>NW_007734648.1:65298-69720 GCF_000696425.1 Galeopterus variegatus | reverse complement strand
TTTTTTTTTTTTGTCTTTTGTCTTTTTCCGTGTCCGGCAACGGATCGCAACCCTCAGTGTTGCCCCCGTACCGGACCGGGGACCGGCAACGGGATTGCAAACCTCGGTGTTGCTCCCGCGCCTCGCTCAGCCAGTGAGCGGGAACCGGTCTGTATGTGGGATCCGAACCCTCGGGCGGGAGCGCCGCCGCACTTCCCAAGCGGCTCACTATCCAGTGCGCCACCGGGCCGGCCCTAAAATAAAATTTTAAAAAAAATAAAGTTACTTGATTGTTATGTAAATATGCTAAGGAAATTGCTGTAGGGAAAGAAAGGGTTTGCTAAGAACAAGCTTTTGTTGGTGGACTGACTTAACTTTTTATTGATTGCATTATGGAATGTCACTTTGTTATTTCACTGATGTTAGCAGTTTCTATTGTTAAACTATACTTAACCATAACTCCACCTATTTTCCTTTCTGGCCTGGAGAATAAATACTGAGAAAGAAACCCAGTTCGGTGTTAATTTTCCAAGGAGGAATGCCTCTCTCTTGAGGGTTTGTGGGAAATTAACCCCTTGGGGCTTCTCACTGCTCAGAAGAAATGGGCTTTGAGTAATCCTTTGTGTCCCCATCACCCAAAGGGGAGAGAGTGTAATACTAGTCCATTTATAATAGTCACCCAAAAAATAAAATACCAAGGAATAAATTTAACAAAGGATATGAAAAGTCTCTACAATAAGAACTATAAACCTCTGTTGAGAGAAATTAAAGAGGACATAAGAAATTGGAAAGATATGCTCTTGGATGGGAAGAATTAACATTGTGAAAATGTCCATACTACCCAAAATGATCTACAGATTCAATGCAATCCCCATGAAAATTCCAATGACATTTTTCTCAGAATTAGAAAAAAACAATCCTTACATTCATGTGGAAGAATAAAATACCACGAATAGCCAAAGCAATCCTGAGCAAAAAAAAAATAAAGCTGGAGACATAACACTACCTGACTTTAAACTATACTACAAAGCTATAGTAACCAAAACAGCATGGTATTGGCATAAAAACAGACACACAGACCAATGGAACTGGATAGAGAATCCAGAAATCAATCCATGCAGCAAGAGCCATCAGATCTTTGACAAGGTCATCAAGACTACACTCTGCAGAAGAGACTACCTCTTCAGCAAATGGTGGTTGGAAAATTGGACATTCATATGTTGGAGAATGAAACTAGACATGTGCCTCTCACCGTATATCAAAATCAACTCAAAATGGATTAAATAATAAAATATATGCCCTGAAACAATAAAACTCCTTAAAGAAAACATAGGGCAAACACTCCAGGAAGTAGGTTTGGGTACAGACTTTTTGAATATGACCCCCAAAACACAGGCAACCAAAGGAAAAATAAACAAATGGGATTATATCAAACTAAAAAGCTTCTACATAGCCAAAGAAACAATTAACAGAGCAAAAAGATAACCAACAGAGTGGGGGAAAATATTTGCAAAGTATACATCTGACAAAGGATTAATAACCTGGATATACAAGGAACTCAAACAACTTAAGAGCAAAAAACAAGTAACCCAATTTACAAATGGGCAACGGAGCTGAATAGGCATTTCTCAAAGGAAGACATACAAATGGCCAACATACACGTGAAAAAATTCTGAACATCACTCAGCATTCGGGAAGTGCAAATCAAAACCATGTTGAGATAACATCTCACTCCAGTTTGTATTGCTAATATTCAAAAGACTGAGCATGACAAATGCTGGGAAGGATGTGGAGAAAAAAGAACTCTCATACACTGTTGGTGAGACTGCAAAATGGTGCTGCCTTTATGGAAAATGGTGTGGAGGTTCCTCAAACAACTCCAGATAGACCTACCGTATGACCCAGCTTTTCCACTGCTGGGTATATATCCAGAGACATGGAAATCATCATGTTGAAGGGCTGCCTGTACTCCCATGTTTATTGCAGCTCTATTTACAATATCCAAGAGTTTGAACTGGCCTAAATGTCCATCATCAGAGGAGTGGATAAGGAAACTGTGGTATATCTACACAATGGAATACTACTCTGCCCTACAAAATATGAAATAGTACCATTCACAGCAACATATATGGACTTAAGAGAAAATTATATTAAGTGAAATAAACCAGGCATAGAAAGGGAAATACCACATGTTCTCACTTATTTGTGGGAGCTAATAAAAATAAATAAGTAAATATACAAATGAACAGGGGAAAAAGAAGACAAAACAATCACAGTTCCTTGAACTTGTTAAGACAAGTGAATAGATATGATGTTGATGGAGAGAGAAGAGGACGAGAGGGAGGAAGGAAAAGGAGGAATTGGTAAAGGGATATGAAAATCAACTACATTATATAAAAATAAATTAAAATAAAAAAAAGAGAGAAATTGCAGGCAGGAAGAGGTTTGGGATTATAAGCCCTCTACAAGGCAACTCACAGAACAGGAAAACGGAAGAATTAAGAGTCTGGTCCTAAAAGACTTCCTTTTTCAAACAGATAAAAATGTTCTCCATTTTCTATTTTGACCTAGAAGTCCTAAAAGAAACTAAAAAAAAGCTATTCTGCTCGTGAAGTTGATCTAACTGAAAGTAGTGCAGCATTTTTATGGATTCTTAAAGATATTCTTTCTAGGTGATGATTTTCCGTTGGATGAATAAAACAGGCAAAACCACAACCTTGCACAAAGGCCATGGCAACCTTACACAAAAAATGCTTCTGCAAGGACATCTTCCCAGCAACTGTCTGTCCAACTTCACATTAACATCACCCTTGTTATGACCCTTGTAGCCAAAGATAATTATCCCAAATCAGTATGTAATCCTCCATCACTTTCCCCTTAAAACTCTTTTTCTTCCTTTACCTCCCTGAATATGCACATAGTTTACTATGACACGCATATTTGCATTGCAATGACCTGGCGCGTATAATCTCTACTTTATATACACATACATATAGGCATGCCCAAAAGTCATATACAACACACAAATGGCGTATATTGCTATGGGACAGAGAGGATGGCAGTGGCATCAGTGGAGCCTGGAGATGAGGACTGAGAAGAGAAGCTCTTGGTGAATTTTCCAGTGTTACTCAGACCAAAACAATGAAATCAGCATCAAGCATGGAATTGGTGCTCGACCTTACGGAAATCGGAAAGATATATTGGGACACAAGTGTACACCATGAGAAGATTGCAATTATACGTGCTGCAATGCAAGATGACAATGAAGCAGACTTATTATATCCAACCTGAAGTGTATGATGATAATGCTAATTTTGTGGCTTCAAATATATGACGAGTTAGTGCATGTCTCACTGTGTGTTCCCTCAGAAAGCATTTAGTGAAGGCTTAACATACTCAAAGCACTATAATAATCCTTACAGGAGAAACAAATATGGCACCAAACAGCAGTGCCTGACTTCAGATTTGTAATATACTAGCTGCTCCCTGGTCGACAGTAGTTACTCTCCAGAACTAGGACATGTAGTTCAAAAGTGGCCTTTCTGTTTAGTTTATTTACACTCTTGTGCCCAATTCCCCTTCCAATCAGTACATTTTTTTAAAGAAGCACAACCAAAGTTAAGAATAAAACGTGGGACTTTTTAGAAATTGGAAGTAAATAGCAGGCTAGGAATTAAAATATCCACTTAGAGTTTACAGATATATTTGTATAAAGCATTGTTTTTCCATGTATTAGCCAAGATTCTTTCGGTTGCAAATGACAGAAACTCAAATAGGTCTACTTTAGACCAAGAGGAGAATTTATTGTTCTGCAGAGTCCCCAAGAAAGGTTGAACCACCAAGACAAGAGCAGGAAAACTGGGATTAGAAGAACCTCAGTAAAGACTTGAACTATGGTCTCAAATGCCAACAATGCTGTCTCTATATCTTTTTGATTGGCTTCTTCCAGCATGTCAGATCCATTTTTATCACACTCGATTTCTTCACATTGTGAAAAATATGACAATTGATTATTCTCAGTTTTATATTCTATGGCTTGAACCACTAAGCAAAGTTCCCAAGTTCAAAATCCCCCCAAAAACTTTGATCAGGTTCTTTCTCTTAGACCAGTGACTTGGGATGACCAAGTACAAATTCAGTAGCTTTCATGGGAATCTCTTGGCTGGAGCTGGGGGAGAAGCACTTCCTTAAAGAAGGGGTGGGTGGTGGCCAAAACAATGGCAGTCCCTTAGATCATGTGTTTGCAAAGCAATGCTGATTATGTTAGTCACTGTCCCTCATAAAAAGATTCTAGTGATGAGTGCTTATAACTTAAGACCAGGAAAGGAGTCCTTCTCCCAACCTATTTTTATTAGATGATGGAAAAGACAGAGCCTATTACGCTTCCTAGTTTTGCTTTTGCTACCAAAAATTCAGAATTAAATTAAAATATACAATCAATAA
>NW_007734648.1:59180-64459 GCF_000696425.1 Galeopterus variegatus | reverse complement strand
TAAAAAGATTCTAGTGATGAGTGCTTATAACTTAAGACCAGGAAAGGAGTCCTTCTCCCAAGCTATTTTTATTAGATGATGGAAAAGACAGAGCCTATTACTCTTCCTAGTTTTGCTTTTGCTACCAAAAATTCAGAATTAAATTAAAATATACAATCAATAACCAACTTCAGATTCATAGAAACATTTTCCACTATTTTCTGTAAGGTTTCTTACTTAAAAAAAATTATTTTTAAATTTATCTGTGCCTTAAAAAAAAAAGAAAAAGTAATTTAAGTTCCTTGAATTACTTCTGGAAACAGATGAAGAACAGTAAATAAATAAACAAGTAACTCATAACATTGGTCTCATGAGCACTATGCTTGCTAAAACAATGCCCTGTAATGAACACCATGGGCTATTTAGCGTACTCTCAAAAATACAAAAAAAGTTCTGTGATAATAAAATACATACATGAAAAGAACATTGTCGGTTGGTGTCTTAGTCCATTTGGTCTTCTATAACAAAATACCATAAACTGAGTGGCTTATAAATGACAGAAATTATTTCTTATAGTTCTGGGAAGTCTAAGATCAAGACACCAGCAGGTTCTGCATCTGGCGGAGGCCCACTTCCTCCCAGAAAGCTGTCTTCTCACTGTAACTTCAAGTGGCAGAAGGGGCAAAGGAGCACCTCTTGGCCACTTTTATAAGGGCACTAATCACATTCATGTCCTAATCACTCCCAAAGGCCTCAGCTCCTCATAACATCACCTTGGGAATTAGGATTTTTTTTGTGTGTCCGGCAACGGATCGCAACCCTCAGTGTCATGCCCGTACCTGACTGGGACTGGCAACGGGATCGCAACCCTCGGTGTTGCGCCCGCACCTTGCTCAGCCAGTGAACGGGCACTGGTCTGTATGTGGGATCCGAACCCTCGGCGGGAGCGCCGCCGCGCTCCCAAGCGGTGCACTGCAGCAGTGCGCCACCGGGCCGGCCCGGAATTAGGATTTTTAACAGGTGAACTTTGCGGGGATACAAACATTCAGACCATAGCAGTAGGGTACATTACTTTTATTAATCAAAACTGTGTTTTGGGGGGCCGGCCCGGTGGCGCACTGGATAAGTGCGCCGCTTGGGAAGCGCAGCGGCGCTNTGAGGGTTGCGATCCGTTGCCGGACACGGAAAAAGACAAAAAGACAAAAAAAAAAAAACTGTGTTTTGACTTTGGGATTTCAAGCATTTTACTATTTTTAACTTCTGATCCTGCATGAGCATACCGCTCATGAAAGATACTTCCCTAAGATCTTGTTCCTCATTCTTCATTTCAAAGGAATAGCCACGATTCTTCAAGATGTGCAGCTATCGTCCTTCTAATTTGGATATTGTGAGGAATTTACATATAACCTCCAACTCTCGTCCAATGTAAGAGTAGGAACAATTTTCCTTACAAAAGAAGACACCACGTTTTGGTTGTCAAGGAAACAGCAGTGAGAGCGGAGGACGCTAAACACGGTAAATGCAGTAGAAAGAGTAGTGGGACAACCGTCTTGGCACATGTTGGTCCTCCTCTCGCTGTGCTTAATTTTATCATTGACTTCTCCTCGTAAATGACTGGGAGGATTTACCGATTCCCACTCTACCGTAATAATGATAAAAACATTCTTTCCTGTCTTTTGATTTTCAGCCCTCAGATCTGTACAGGGATGAATGGATTGAAGGTAGTAGATTTTAAACCAGAAGCAAGTGTCTTTCCTATGTGGAATTTTTCTTTTTAGGTCACTGTGGCCCTGGAGAAAGTGGTTTGTTTTGCCAACTTTCTTCACATTAGAATGAATGGTTTAGGGTGACCATTGGTGACCATGAACATTAACAATATATAAAATAAATTTATAAGTTAGGCATTGTTTAGCAATTGGACTGAAATATTTCTTTTATTAATCTTTTTATGTTCTGATTTCAAAATAAGGATGGTTTTATAATGTGATTTTAGAAAACAAATCTAATTATCTTATCCTTTAAATAAGGTTTAACAGTGTCAATAGTTAGTGGTTCTCTTTTTGGGGGTGCCTAAACACAAAGAATTGTGCAACAGCAAATACTAGAAACGCTTTTGTTTGTGATGATCGACTTGGCTCTCTCATAATTTACCAGACCCCAGATTCCACAAAAATGCCATTAGAAGCAAAGAATAAAAGTTTCTGCTTCACATGGGAAAAATATTATTTGGACTTATAGCACATCATCTATTCATACAAATTTTTATTAATTCCTGATAACAAGTTTTTCAGTGACATGACAGGAGCACATTGGCTGTTCCCAACAATTGGTAGGAGTTCTGGAAAATATGGTGGCACAAAATAGGGATTGCTGAACTAACATTAGTTTAAGTGGAAGTTTCTTGGCCTGTGAAGGTCCATTCTCAGGTGTTCCATAAAGTCATTTCTGCCCATTGTACTAGTCAAACCAAGTCATAAATATGAGTACAGATTCAAGAAGTGCACAAAAAGATACCATTTCTTGATGAGAGGAGCTGCAGACTACTGTGGGCTATGGTTTGCACTCTCTGTACATAATTGTTACTTCCTTTCACTTGGAAAATATTTTCAAAAGACATATCTCTTTATGCCATCTGACTTGAGCTCACTGATTTCAGAAATACATTTGTCTGATGGGTCAACTAGGGATTTGGATTTTATCCTTAGAGCAATAGTTGTCCATTGAAACTTTTTTTTTTTTTAAATTTAGGGAAGTGATATGGTCATATTTGCATCTAAACAAAAAACAACTAGGTTAGTTCTATAGGTCATAGAAAGGCCTTTTAAAAATCAGGAGTATTTAGGCAGTAAAACCAGCAGCTCTTTGTAATTATTTAGATGTGTGTAGTGAAGGAGTAGGGAAGAAAATCAGCATGACTCTCAGGTTTTTGGCTTGGTAAATTGGGTAGTAATTACTAATCTGCACAAAAACACATTGCCTTTAAGAAGCCTTTGTAGCAGCCCAGTGAAAGTTAGCTCTATACTGGGCCGGCCCAGTGGTGCACTGCTACAGTGCGCCGGGCGCAACACTGAGGGTTGCGATCTGTTGCCGGTCACGAAAAAAGACAAAAAGGAAAAAAAAAAAGAAAGTTAGCTCTATAGTTCAGGATGCAGATTTCATCTCAGGTATTGCTTAAAACTGGAGATGATTTTTTTTGGAATTATCACTTTGTGATATCACTGAAGGGGATGCATAGTGTGACTAGAGAAGGTAATTCTGTAAGGATGAACAACAAGAAAGAGCCAGAAATAAAGAGCAAAGGAGACCAAGAAGGAATGAAAGAGCAGAGGAGCCAGCAAGTTGGGAGAAACATTTGAGAAGAGAGTATCAAAAAACTAAGGCACTTAGTTCAGGCACTTAACGTGAAGAAGGAAGAGAATCAGATCAAATGCACTGGAGAGATCAAGAACCATAAGAAATAAAACATGTCAATGTGACATCTTGGAATGTCTGAAATGCCAAGAACCATTTTTCTTACAAAATTATGTTACTACAGTATAGCATATTAGTAATATATTAGATCATATGTTTACATAGGCACACGATACTCTATAACACATTATTGAAGAGTAGATTAGTTATTACACCCTAAATATCCTTGATTGCCTTCATCCAGTGCATTGAGCAATTGCAGAAGATAAATTTCCTGTTTCTCTGTAGTCCTGCTACAACCAAAGGCTGAGAGACAGTAACATAAAGTAAGGCAATACTGAGACGTCAGTCAAATGAAGGAAATGGAGGAGCCCAAATTGAACACCCCCTGTTACCTACTCTTGCCTGACTGAGGTATTACACCCTCCTACACACACACAAACCCACACACATCGGGCATGGTTAAGATCACTGGTAGGAGGTGGCCAGAAGCATGGCCAGGGGCACAACTGAGGTGGCCAGATAAGCTAACCAAGAAGTCGCTACACTGTCAAGGAAGGAGTAAGCAGCTTTCCATTTCCCCTTCCCAATAAAGATATATCAGCTATGTTAGGGGTTGTTAACTGAGTCTTTCAGCTGCCAGTTGCTAGACCATGAGGAGCCACATCCAGACCCACCTCAAAAGATGTTTATTACCCAATATCTTCACTTGAAAAAATGCAAGACGGAGATTTGTTTGAAGTTGTGTTTCTTTGATGAGAGAAATAGTGCATTTCTCTTGTATACAGGATAATTTCTGATATTAGGTAGAAAGATTATTGGAAGGACATTGCTGTGGATTGTATGTCCCCCACGCTTTACTGAAACTTAATCCCCACTGTGACAGTGTTAAGAGGGTGGGAAATCCTATTACGGTAATTGAAAGGTGGAGCCTTGAAGAAGTGATTAGATCATAAGGACCATGCTCTAGTAAATGGATTAATCCATTGATGGCTGAATGGGAGTAACGGGCATGGTTCTGATGGATTTAAGAGGAGAGCAAGTAAAGAGGTTAGCTCTCTCTTTCTTTTGCCATTTTTGCCATGTGATATCCTGCATCTCTGTGGAGAGTCACCTCCCATCAACAAGGCTCTCAACAGATATGTGCCCTGGACTTTGGACTTCTTAGCCTCCGAACCTGTAAGCAATAAACATTGTTTCTTTACAAATTACCCAGTTTCAGGTATTTCTGTTATAAGCAACAGACATAGAAATAAATGTGCATTTCAAAGCATCATTCTTTGGGGGAACTAAACATTACCTTTCAAATAGTCCTTATTGGCGATAGGGCCAGGCACATAATCTATGCTGGACCATCCAGAGAATCCCATAACTCTTATCAACAACTGGTTCAGAGAGGATTATGTGACCCAAGCAGAGATAAACCTAATTTTTGGCCTGAGATTCTATAATAGAATGGCAAGGGAGAAAAAGAGAGGGGGGAAACAGAGAGAAAAAAAGAGGAGATTAGGACAGAGATATATTTAGAGGGAAGACCATGTGAAGACACAGGGAGAAGATGGCCATTTACAAGCCAAGGAGAGAGGTCTCTGAAGAGACCAACTCTGCTGACACTTTGATCTTGGTCTTTTAGCCTCCAGAATTGTGAGAAAATCAACTTCTGTTGTTTAAGCCATCCAGTTTGTGGTACTTTGTTACAGCAGCCCTAGCAAACTCATACAGTAACCTTTCACCACACCTTCATGATTTTCTTACTCAATTTTCTGTTTCCAGAACTATTTCTTATATTCTTCTTTTTGTTTGTATTCTCATAAGGTACATCTTCTTCTTCTTTTTTTTTTTTTTCGTGTCCGGCAACGGATTGCAACCCTCAGTGTCGCGCCCGTACC
>NW_007734648.1:57653-58406 GCF_000696425.1 Galeopterus variegatus | reverse complement strand
AACCCTCGGCGGGAGCGCCGCTGCACTTCCCAAGCGGTGCACTGTAGCAGTGCGCCACCGGCCGGCCTGGTACATCTTCTTCTTTGTGAACCGAAGGATTTTCAAAATATTGACGGTGCTCTTCCCTCCACATGTTGAAAGTTCAGATAGTTTACAAGCATCCTTGAGTTCTTTAGTCATCTTAAATTTATACTTTTACTATTTGTATGAGACATGTCTTTGACTAACACATTCTCTGGCACCCTGGAGGTACCAAACATCACTTCACACTTTGGTTTCTGTTGAACCAGAATGCTAATCTTGAACAAACTCAATTCTTAAAAAAGGATGGAAAGAAGGAAGAAATAATGGAAGAAATCAAAAAAGAGAGGAGCTAAGAAAAGAAGGAAGAAATGAGAAATTAACATGAGTTAAAGTACAAACTTCATTAGGCCATCAATGTAGTAGAATTCCTTCAACCGTTTAACCCAAATGGTGTGTTCAATCCCAAAGAAAATATGATTATCTATGTTCAATATTAATTATTCTGGACAGGTTTATAACATGAAATCTTCAGCAAATATTTTCCTTTTCTCCTTCATGATACGAAGTCTACCCCTCTCTGAAATAAAACACCTTGCAATTCACTGTGACTTTACAGGATGCAACTGCAAGGATTCCTGAGGAAGTGACAAGAAATATCTTCTTGTCCATGTGGGTAGGGTTTTATAATGGTTGGGGAAAATTTTTCAGTTTCAATATGCAAAATCCTTA
>NW_007734648.1:55871-57581 GCF_000696425.1 Galeopterus variegatus | reverse complement strand
ATGGGAAAGACACTGGAATCTATTGAGCATTTACCATAAACCAAACACTGTGCTAAGTGTGAGGGTCAGATACAGTTCCTGAATTCGTAGAGATTCAATCTTATAAAGAAAGAAAGACATAAATTAAATTTGCACATAAATGTGACAAATGTATGAATGAGAAATTCACAGTGTTATAAGCTTCTATATCAGGGGTGAGTAAACGTTAACCCATGACCAATACAGTTCACTACCTATTTTTGTACAGCCCTGAAGCTAAGAATGGTTTTTAATGTTTTAAATGGCTGCATTTTATATAGGTACCTACATAACAACCTTGATTCTTCCTATTGGCTCATAAAGTCTAAAATATTTTCTATCTGTCCCTTTGCAGGAAAAGTGTGTAGACCCTAATTCTATGTCATAGGGATTTAACTTAGTTGAGGTGGTAGATATTACAGACCAACTAAAATTTACAAATGACTATGAGTTAAAGCGTTTTATTAATATATTTGGTGTCAATCATTTCACAGAAATGTACTTGAATTGATGTGAAAGTAGATTACATAAAGTTAGGTGGCATTTGTGACAGAGTCTCTACTGTGGATCATCTAGTATATTGGGTTCTTGCTTCAGGTTACATGGAGTTTGGTTATTAGGCTTTTCCTTATGTATCTACTGCAGGGACAATTTTTACGTACAAAGAGTTTTCCATAGAAAGTGTCTTTATACAATGGCCGAAAAGTCAATTTGAAAAAAGGATTGAAATCATCGTAAGAGGAAAAAAAATAATTTACTTACTTTCTTGTTAGAGAGTCAAAAAAGTTTGCGATGCACCTACCTGAAGGTTGGCCTGGGAGATGAGAAGTGTCTTGGACCGTCCCCACTGCACGTAACATGTAACGGCAACAAGAGTGTCTCTAGATTTGCAATGAAGGAGATTATTTGCTTTCTACATATTTCTTTTGATTTAAATGATATATTTTCTTAGTGTGAAGTGAATAAGATTATAAGGAGTATAAATCACTAAAATAAGATAAAAAAACTAAGGCACTTAGTTCAGGCACTTAATGTGAAGAAGGAAGAGAATCAGATCAAATNTGTGGGTAGGGTTTTATAATGGTTGGGGAAAATTTTTCAGTTTCAATATGCAAAATCCTTATGACTCTCCAAAGCCATTAACTCAGCACCTATGAAGAAAAGAAATGAAGTTAATATGAATCATTTTGATTTGAATTGTGCTTTCTACCTTCCTGCTCTCTGCTCAGAGGAGATACTGTATCAGATACTGGTATGAACCTCACCCCTGTCTTACCCCATCTGGTAACAAAACTATAATAATACAAAGATGTTTGTGCACATTGGCCTATAACCTCTAGGGATGGAAAAAGCTATTGTTGGCTACTTATTCTTTCAAAAGAAGAAAACCACACTTATGCTTCTAATATGGGTAAATCTTTATAAGAGTATTAGGAACAAATAAATGAGTATGCCCTGCTCCTACCCTCAAGGATCTAAACCTGCAGAGCAGTAGTGACATGGGAAAGACACTGGAATCTATTGAGCATTTACCATAAACCAAACACTGTGCTAAGTGTGAGGGTCAGATACAGTTCCTGAATTCGTAGAGATTCAATCTTATAAAGAAAGAAAGACATAAATTAAATTTGCACATAAATGTGACAAATGTATGAATGAGAAATTCACAGTGTTATAAGCTTCTATATCAGG
>NW_007734648.1:49895-54092 GCF_000696425.1 Galeopterus variegatus | reverse complement strand
CATAAGAAATAAAACATGTCAATGTGACATCTTGGAATGTCTGAAATGCCAAGAACCATTTTTCTTACAAAATTATGTTACTACAGTATAGCATATTAGTAATATATTAGATCATATGTTTAGATAGGCACACGATACTCTATAACACATTATTGAAGAGTAGATTAGTTGAAGAAAATCCATGGTAAGTATTTGATGATATGACTCAGTAAATTCAGAGAATGCCTAAACTTTACAAGCCAGACCCGAACAAGTAAAGATATTTATTTATTTATTTATTTTTCCTTTTTGTCTTTTTTTGTGTCTGGCAACGGATCGCAACCCTCAGTGTCGTGCCTGTACCGGACCGGGACCGGCAACGGGATCGCAACCCTCGGTGCTGCGCCCGCACCTCGCTCAGCCAGTAAGCGGGAACCCTTGGCGGGAGCGCCACCGTGCTCCCAAGCGGCGCACTGTAGCAGTGCGCCACCGGGCTGGCCCCTAAAGATATTTATTTTTGAAACCTTGACCTGTTTGCTGATGTCATCTTCAGTTTCTTGAATCACTAGGCTTCAGGAGATCCTTCTTAATGTTTGAAGATGAAATCTGGCACAACCTGTATGGGTACGAAGTAATTGGTGAGTTTACATCACTGCTAGAATGTAACTTAATGGCAAGAACTTTACCTCCACCATCTCTGCCTCTCCTGTGCAAGTGCTAATAGGTCCATAAAAATCCCCTCAGTAAATATTGATTTTTTTGAACAAAATGAATGAATGAATGAATGAAATATACTAGTTCCAGTCAGTAGACTGAACTTTATAGCCTAACTTTTCATCTTAATCTTTATTCATGACTTTACCTTAATTTTTTCTGCCTTGTTTATTTTGAAATTCTAACTTCTCTTGACTATTTTCAAACCATTTTTGGTCAGCCATTCTAATGCTTGTTGGACAAAGAAGGGTATAAATTAACAAATAAGTAGATAGATGATGGCACATCCTCTTTAGCCCTGCTTTATCACTTAGCATTTGGAATAGCGTTGAGAGAAAGAAGGCAAAAAGAGTCCTATAAGACTCACCATGGGTTTTCTTTCTCATGTGATTCATGTGGCCAGTACTAGATCAGAAATGATTATACATATTCTAATAGTTAACACATCTAAGTTCAACTTAAGAATCTATAAGCCAAGCACATACGACTACTGCGTTCATCTCTGGTCTGACACATCTGCCATTCTTTTCCTGTTTTAGATATCACGCTGCCCAATAAGATTAAGAAGGTAGCCCAAATGAATCAAATCCAAGAGTTTGGTAGAGTTTGAAATCATTGTATATAGATTGGATTGTAGATGGATTGGGGATATCAACTGAAGCTGCTATCAGTGAACAGGTCAAGACCTTAGGACTGACTGACTTACTGGGGTGGTCATTGTCAAGTTTAGAAAATGTTTGCTATAATACAGGTAACAGGGGAAATAGCTTTGTAAAGCCTGCAAAATATTTTTGGCTCACCTGCTATCATACAGGACCTAAAAATAAGAAGCACAGAATTTATTTATTCTGAAACTTTTCACTCTTCACTGAAAACCTCAGTTTAATAGTTAGATGATTCTCCTCAAAATCATTCCTAAATAAAAGGTAAAATATGACATTGCCTATTTGTAAGAAAGAAAGAAAGAAAGAAAGGAAGGAAGGAAGGAAGGTTCCTTCCTTCCTTCGAAAAAGAAAAGAAAGACAGTCTCAGGAGTTCATATGCTTGATCTCATGGGATAAGAAAACAAAGACAAAACAAAGGAAGGCCAGCATATGCCTGCATTTGGAGACCTTAACAGTTTGTGTTGATATCACTAACTGTAAGAGAATCTTGCAGGTTGTGCACTGATTGATCAAACATCAGAATTTGAAGTGAGGTTGCTTTAGTTTTTGTTGGTTGTTCATTTGATTGAATATTTTACTTGTCAAGATAGTCTGGTCTCCCAGTGAGTTTTTTTGGTGGATGATGGGAGGTTGGAAAAGTAGAAGATTCTGTTGAGTGTCTGGATAGGAACTTTTTACATGAAGAATATGTGTCATTGTCTGATAGAAATGGAATGTAAATTGAATCTTGAGTAAGATTCCCTATCTTTTCCCCATTACTTGAAGAATAAAGATTTCTGTGGCTAGTCATGCAGGGCTGCTATTATACATTTTGTTTGTTTATATAAAATATAATTTTTTGTTTGTCTTCTAGTTTATATTATTTGGAAAAAATGATGCTGAAGGGCTAAGCTGGAACATCCCGAGGAGGGAAAAATCCTTGATCCCATTTTTAAAATTCTCTGGAAATATTATTCTGCCATTGTTTTGCTTGGGATTCTACAAAACTTCATTGTTTTCTGCTGTATTTGCCCTCTCTTCTGTAGGACATCTAATTTTTAAAATATGGGTCATTCAGAAACTAGTAAGTGACAAAGAGGGATTCAGTGTATTAGAAAATAGCATTTATAGATGGAATTTTTGTGCTCTCTCCATTTATATAACAGAATTGCCTCACACTGAAATTTCTGACTCTCAACAACACATTATCAAAACACGTGGATCACTTAGGTAAAAAAACGTGGAAGAAGTGGGGAGAAGCTAACAACACTATGACATCAAAAAATGAGATTTTTCCTCCAAACTCTAATTTCACACCCAGCTTTTCAATTCTGTTAAAATGTTGGTATTTCTAGGCTGATGATCACTTGATAAGATCACACATGTAAAATAACACTTATCATTTTTCAGGCATAATTAAATTCAACAAAAGCAATATTCAAAACAAAGACAATTAATACACTGAGATTAATACTCTGAGTCCTGTCTCCCAGCACAGAAAACCTAATGAGACCTTAAGGGATAGAGCATCTTTGTTAGTCATCTGTGCTGGTCACAGCCATGTGCCCTGATAAACCTCCAGCACTCTTTAGGTTGCTGAACATTATCCAGCTGTTTGTTTCCCCCAGTACAAATTTCCCATACTTACCTTTCTGTTTTGAATGTTTTCCTACAATAATGAGATAATAACAGCATTTAACTTTTTTTGTTAAATGCAAATGATTTTAATTATTCTTTTGAAATAATATACACACGCACACAGAGAAACTTTATTAAAAAATTTTAACTTGAACTGTTTGCAATTATAATGAAATGAAGGTTGTTTCAACACCATTCAGCAGTGAATATTATTAGTTCATTATGAACATAAACTCAATTTACTGGAGTTAACTTATTATTTGTTCAAATTAAAGGACTTATTCCGTCCATAACTCCAGAGTCATTGGCTCTATTTTTTGAGGTCATTTCAATTAATAAAATGAAAAAACGTTGGACAATGCCAAACTACAAGTACTACTTTTTGCAGCTGAAATTAGCTCTGCTTCATTCTTAACTTCTTTTTCCTCTGTACTCATTAAAAATTGTAAAATGCAGTTGGCTTTCAACTGCTTAAAATATAATATATTTTTTCAGGCAATTTCTTTGGTTTGGGGGGATTTAAATGAATCCCTACAACTATATTTGTAAAATAAAACAGATTTAAACAAAAACTTCATAATGATGATTAAGACCCAGAGGAGATTGGTCTAGAATAAAAACTGCTGCTTATACAAAGGGATGAAACCTTGGAGGTAGAAAATCTCCTTCATGCACTTACTGACTACAATTATATGACTGCAAGAATACTTGTATTAAAAAGTTATTTAAGCTCATTAACTTAGCACAGTGGTTCTCAACCACTGGGAATTCTTCAAAATCATCTGTAAAGCTTTTTAAAACACACACACACACACACACACACACACATGCCCACACTTGTCTGGACCAACTAATGTAGATTTTGACTCAAGAGGTTGTAAAAGGTCCTAAAAATCTGGAGAACTAAAACCTCCCCAGATAATTCAGACTTATTTGTAGCTGAGATTGAAGAAACATTTATATAAAAAAATATTCAATTAAAGCAATTAACTACACATCTAAACTGTCCTCCCCATGCTGTACAATTTAAGCCAAATGTTATAGACAGTTCTTAATGGTGTCTCTCGAGGAAAACACGTTAATAACAATAACATAAATATCGGGTAGTGTTAGTAACAATTTTTGGAGCAAATAATCTTTGAAATAATTTTCCAAAATAAAATACACCAGGCAAATTGTTTGCACCTGTGTTGATCGTGTTTTTCTTTCTTAAAAAAAAAAA
>NW_007734648.1:48886-49680 GCF_000696425.1 Galeopterus variegatus | reverse complement strand
AAAAAAAAAAACCGTAAACATTTTATATTTTCCAGCTTAAAAAGTCACATGACTGAAGTTCCAATTATGTGGAATTAGTAAAATGTATTTGGTAATTAATAAAATATCTAGATTGTTTTGGCTAGTATTAACTAAATCTAGAGTAAAAATAATTCTTGTCAAACTCAATGTCTATTAACTTAGTCTTTTTTTCTTTCTGATATGTGAAAAAATGTATTCTTCTAAGTAGTGAATTCCCAAGTTTTTCCCAAGTATTTAAATTAAGGAGCTTTAAAAATTATAAAACAGCCTGAAGTGTAACAAACACGGAAATAAAAATTAAATGTGTGTCAGGGCAGAATTAGAAGTGAAAGTTCTCTCAAATGACTTCCTTTTCTGGCAATATGGGAAACTATATAACCTCACCTACCATCCCATAGAAATAAAAAAGAAACAATACTTTGAAGGAGCAATACCATAGAATAATAGCCAGATGAGATCAAGGCTCAAAAATATTAGAGGCGATACATTAGATTTGAGATTCTTGCATAGAGACAGGATAATCTATAGGTTATAAATGCTATGAAAGGGGGAACCTACATAATTCCAACCCACTAACAAATGAGATGATGTTTGCCTCTTTAGACCTGGAGCCTGGTTGAGAAGACACAAAAAGTCTCCTGCGTTACTTAACAAAGCAAATGCAACATTGCTATGAAACCCCAAATCAGGTTTCAAAAGATGTGCTCAGATAAAACTGCTAGAACATGAGTTCACACTCTCACAAATTGTTGTAACAGACTCCAAAATGCTTA
>NW_007734648.1:44550-47708 GCF_000696425.1 Galeopterus variegatus | reverse complement strand
ATTATTTGAGAATAAGGCCATATAGAGGTGTTTTCACACTCAAAGAGTGATTGAATTTTTTTTTTTTCCTTTTTGTCTTTTTTCGTGTCCGGCAACGGATCACAACCCTCAGTGTTGCACCCGCACCTCGCTCAGCCAGTGAGCGGCCGGTCTGTATGTGGGATCCGAACCCTCGGCAGGAGCGCCGCCACGCTCCCAAGCGGCGCACTGTAGCAGTGCGCTACCGGGCCGGCCCAGAGTGATTGAATTTTAACAATGTCCTTCATTAAGGGAACTAATGAAAAAGATATATTGGATAAAGAAATCAGAAAGCCCAGATGGAAGGCTGAGATTTAGAGGAATGTGAGCAAAGAAATTTAGAAACATGTAGATCTAAAGAAATGTTGAGAGTATAAAAAACAATCACAGTAATGATAAATGTTGGGGGTGGGCGTATAAAAATATACTGGGTTTAAAATCTTGGAAAACATCAGTAAATTAAGTCATGTTAGAACTATTAAAGTTATTAAAGTTGTAACATAGTACTATTGTTAATAAGGAGAATAGACATACTGATTAGTTTTAGGTAAAAATTCATATTTAAAAATGTATAGCAAACTTACTTTTTCTTAGAATGCAGAAGGCCGAAAGAGACTATCAGTTCCACCCTAACATTAAGAACAAGCACGATAAGCTACAAAATTATTTCTTTCCACATTAGACAGCAGAATATGCAGAGAAACCCAAATAAACTCAATGCCAGAAATTGACACGCCATGCCGAAGAGAGGGGAGTCAGAAAGCCACTTCCATCCCTAGCAGAGCAAAAGGAGGAGGATGGATCTACCGCGAATATGAGTATGTAGAAATCAGCCCAGCTTTTGAAAAACTTCCCAGATATTCGTTGGCTTGTATGGCTCGTGAATATCCAGAGGAGCTCCAGCTGCAGAGCACGTTAACACCCACCTGCCCAAACTTCCTCATGGGCCTTCATTGAGCACAAGATATTTGCATGCCACATGCCAGGGGCAAGGCAGGAGACTTGAGAGTGATTCCTGGAGACATGACAGGCCTCCTTGACTGTGAGGCAGTGGCCCACAGAAGGCTGAGGGAAGAGCAGAGCAGAAGTAAATCCCTCCTAAGACACTTTGGGCTTTGACCAAATGCACTGTGGAAGCCCTCTGAAATCTGGAGGGAAGACAGCAGGCAGGAGAGAGGTCTGCCAGGTCACAGAAACCAAGGACAGGACTAAAAAGGAAAGAGAACTCACAAAGGCCCCACAACATGGAACCAGTTTATCTTCCCATGGTCTGGAAAGGCAGTGGATGGGCTGGAAAGCATAAAGTAATCACTGGAGACTTATGGCTGTTCAGACCACGTGCTTCACTCAAGAGAGTCCTCCAAACACTATATGTGAGCAGTGAATGAAATATAAATAAAACTGCAATAAAGACTAGGCCCAGCTTAATGATGAATTGGATTGCTTCAGCCCATTCACATCAGTTAGTTGATCAAAAAAATAAAAAAATAAAAAAACAGGTTTTCCCTTTCCTGACTGAAAATATTATTTGCTTTAGTCTTTATTGTTCCTTTACAAATAATACTCAGCATTTAAAAAAAAAAAAGTGAGACAATCATAAAGCAAGAAAATGTGGCTTGTGTTCAGGAAGGAAAACAAGCAATAGAAGCAGACCCACAGACTGCTAAAATGTTGGGATTATGTATGATAAGAATTTTAAAATAATTTTGATAAATATGTTAATGAATAAGTCAGAAAAGATCAATATATTAACAGATGAACAATTTTTTTTTTCCTTTTTGTCTTTTTTACTGACCAGTAATGGGATCGCAACCCTCGGTGCTGNAATATGTTAATGAATAAGTCAGAAAAGATCAATATATTAACAGATGAACAATTTTTTTTTTTCCTTTTTGTCTTTTTTACTGACCAGTAATGGGATCGCAACCCTCGGGGCTGCGCCCGCACCGTGCTCAGCCAGTGAGTGGGAACCGGTCTCCACACGGGATCCGAACCCTCGGCAGGAGCGCTGCCGCACTCCCAAGCAGCGCACCCTCCAGTGTGCCACCGGGCCAGCCCCAGATGAACAATTTTAACATAGAAATAGATGAAAGAGACTATTCCTGAAAAAAATGTCACTTTTCAAACAGAAGCACATGAAATAAAAATTTAAAGACAAAACAAACTATATATGTATTGAAAGGTATATATTGAGCATGTTTTATTGAACTATTGACATTCCTAATTTCTGTGTTGAGACTAATTTCTGTGTGGAGGTTTCTTAGCCTGTATTTCCTTATCATACTGAACTGAGAATTATAGTTCTAATACAGAAGTATAAAATGATAGAAAGAGCTATGTCAGCATTTCAGGTCAAATTCAAATATCAAGAGACACATTGTCCACGAAAATGAAGTAAGGTTTATGATTTGATATCAGGGCATATTTCTGGGATTATTGTTACTCAGATATCTGTATTTTCCTTTCTTTTAACAAGTTGATACTGGGAAATCACTGTAAGTTGTAAATGAAATAAATGTAGATCACCATGGAATAAGTAAAAAAATGCTTACAGATGATTCTAGAAACAACTGAAGCATATACAGACAGGATAAGGAATTACCATTTTCCTTGATCTAGAACTGGAAGTCAAGAAAACTGTATGAAAACCTAGCTCTATTTCTTAGAATTTATAGGTGAATACTTCATTTCTGTATACCTCAGTTTCCTCATGAAAAATAAACCTAGGTTATAAGGTTATAATAAAATAAGAACCTTTGGGGTTCAAAATTCTATGACCTCAGAGACTTAAATTGAGAACAGACATTGAGATAGGGTAAGAATCACAACTTTTCAAAACCCAGAATGTTCACTGGAAAAATCAATGCAGATGATAGCAGGATGAAATTATCACGATATTGATATGATGAACAAAATGTAAATCTTTTTCCATGGTCAACCCTCTATTGACTTGATATGCTTCTCTATGGATGTTATATTGGCAGAAAGAGTGAAGTCTTTACACTCAGAATGAATGCTGAATTCATCACTAAGTACATATGGATATTACTGTTTTTGCGTTGCTATGCCAGAATACCCGAGACTGGGTAATTTATAAGGAAAAGAGGTTTATTTGGCTCACAATTCTGGAACAGCTGCAT
>NW_007734648.1:42074-43783 GCF_000696425.1 Galeopterus variegatus | reverse complement strand
ACAAAATGTAAATCTTTTTCCATGGTCAACCCTCTATTGACTTGATATGCTTCTCTATGGACGTTATATTGGCAGAAAGAGTGAAGTCTTTACACTCAGAATGAATGCTGAATTCATCACTAAGTACATATGGATATTAGTCTGTTTTTGCGTTGCTATGCCAGAATACCCGAGACTGGGTAATTTATAAGGAAAAGAGGTTTATTTGGCTCACAATTCTGGAACAGCTGCATCTGGTGCAGGCCTCAGGCTGCTTCTATTCATGGTCAAAAGTGGCAGGGCAGCCAGTGGGTGCAAGTAGATCACATGGTGAGAGGAAGCAAGAGAGAGAGGGAGGGGAGGTGCCAGGGTCTTTTAAACAACCAGCTCTCACAGGAACAGAGTGAAAATTCTCTTACTTACACCGTGCCCCACCCAGGGAGGGCATTAATCTATTTATGAAGAATCCACTCCCCATGACCCAAACAGCTCCCAACACTCCCACATTGGGGATCAGACTTCAACATTAGCTTTGTAGGGAACAAACATATCCAAACTATATCAATATCTTTCTGGAGAATCTACTTAAATTAGCTGAGCCTCTGCTTTCCCAGATATAATTCAGGAATAATAATAGTCATTTCATGATACTGTTGAGAAGATTAGTGATAACATTTTTAGTGAAATACTTATCATAGTAGATGCTCATGAATAAATATTATAATATCTGGAGAATATTCCATTAAAAGTAGACTCTTATGAAAAACATATCATAATAGTAGTAGAACAGATAGATCATTAATATGCCTTAATATCCACACAGAGATAATTCGCTTTATTGTGGGGAAAAAAATAGTTTTAGAAAATTTAATTATAGAATATAATTTAGTTGTTTAAATTCAGAATAGAGGAAAGTAAACTGGGCCTAAGTAACTATCTAAGGTTTGACCTTACATTCAGATTTCATGAATATAATGAATGAATGAATCTAATGTTTTCGTTTTTATTTATTTACACATAATTTGAGTTAGTTTGCAAGAGATTCAACTATATTTTTCTAACTTGCTATATTGCCTGAGATATATACTTAAAATTATATTTGTAGTAAAAACAATTTACAGTCTTAAATTCTAGTTCTTTTGTAAGATGTATTCATGTACTAAACTTGAAACTTTTGTTTCCACAACCATTTTGTTTTCTTTCTCAATATCCCTTACAGTCTACAGAAAGAATTCACTGTATTGTTATCATTTTTTTCTTTCCCTCCTCCTCAAAAGTCCATCTGTGAATGCCTCATTTTCTCCTTTGCCATACGGTTCTTTCCACACATTTGCTTTTCTGTTTCTCCCATAGCAAGAATTCATCTCAAGAAATAACAAAATGAATGGCTTTCATTCATTTAATCTAAGATGTGTGAGTGGGAGTGCTCTCAAATAGCTAAACCATCTAGGTTAAAAAATGAATCATTAGACTAGATGTGACAATTTTTGGCATAGTCTTTCCATGGAATAAATAAAATAATCAGAGCTTACGGGTGAGGCATGGAAAACACATAGTAATAAACAGAACCCATAATACTATGA
Organism: Galeopterus variegatus; assembly: GCF_000696425.1. Classification (NCBI taxonomy): domain Eukaryota; kingdom Metazoa; phylum Chordata; class Mammalia; order Dermoptera; family Cynocephalidae; genus Galeopterus; species Galeopterus variegatus. The sequence goes on along the minus strand of NW_007734648.1, from coordinate 42,221 downwards.
ACCATTACTAACTGAACTATGCTCCTGTGGTCACGCTGGTTACATTTTATTACCCTTACCATGTGAATATTCAAGCTGTGTGGGTGTAACATAGAAGAAACAAAATATAATTACCAAAGTGGGAAAAAATGGGGAGTTCAAAGTGTT
>NW_007734648.1:40925-41282 GCF_000696425.1 Galeopterus variegatus | reverse complement strand
TAACATAGAAGAAACAAAATATAATTACCAAAGTGGGAAAAAATGGGGAGTTCAAAGTGTTAGTGTCTAAGCAATCAGCATTGTGATTTTAGCCTTCTGGGTTAAAATTATATGGGAAAACCTGTTTACAGATGATAAGATTCACACAGTTCTTAAGTTTGACCCATTGCATTGGTGTAATAAATTCTTGTTCTAACATACCTCCTTATTACAAAATATCAAAAAACATAGTTATCTTGTAGTTCCATCATCAATCTTTGAAAAAGCATAGAGAAATCACCACCACCACACATATACACAAATAGGCACACAACCCATAACTAGTGGTTAAATTTATTAAATAGAGTGTTTTATTAT
>NW_007734648.1:38929-40273 GCF_000696425.1 Galeopterus variegatus | reverse complement strand
TCATTTGTTTTTGCTAAAAAAAAAAAAAAAAAATGGAATTTGTGCCAAAAGTCTGGTGCAGTTTCAAAATCATTTTGTCTGATATCCTTCCCTACCAGTACCGTGTTCAGTATGGTAACATTCCCGGCAGAATGTGAACTGGTCATTCCTAATATCATCATCTCCAAACACTACAAATATTTATTAGAGAATTTGAAGAAATTTTTCCTTAAGTCTCCATCCAGCTGATCTTCTTGTAAAGTCCAAAATCAGCAAGGCAGATCAGTTGGTCAGAGACTCAAGGAAAAATTGATGCTGTCATCGAGAGTCCTAAGGCAGTCTGGATACAGAATGCATTCTTCCTTGGAGTACCCTCAGTCAAAATTTTCTCTTAAGGTCTTCAACTGATTGGATGAAGCCCATCCACATTATAGAAAATAATCTGTTTTACTGAAATTCTACTGATTTAAATGTTAATCACCCAACCCCACATCTGCAACCAGCCCAGTGACAACCACTGAGCCACTTCTGGAAACACCTTGGGTTCCCAAGCTCGGGTGGTGGGGGCCAAGGGCTTCAGCCACACCGCCCTTAAATCTGCATCCAGCCCAGCACCCAGCAATGATTGAGCCACTGTGGAAGCCCCTTGGTCTCCCCTGCCAGAATGAGGGAGGTGCCACGGGCCTCGACCATGCCCCCCATGCCTCCTCCTCTCATTGTATTTTCCTCTCCGTTCTTCCTCCCCCCAACTTCTCTGCAACAACATCTTAGAATGTAAAAAATAATAATATTAATAAATAAACAAAATTTCTTTTTCTTCCTTTTTGTCTTTTTTCGTGACTGGTAACGGGATCAACCGGCAACGGGATCACAACCCTCGGTGTCGCACCCGCACTGAGCTCAGCCAGTGAGCGGACTGGTCTCTATATGGGATCCGAACCCTCGGCGGGAGCGCCGCCGCGCTCCCAAGTGCCGCACTCTACCGAGTGCGCCACCAGGCCAGCCCTAAATAAACAATTTTTTAAAAAATGTTAATCGCATGTAAAAAATAAATTCACAGCAACATCTAGACTAGTAACCAAAAACTGTGTACCACAGCCTAGCCAAGTTGATCCCTAAAATTAATCATCACAGATACAAGAGGCATGATCCATGAAAGACAATATCAATAAGATGGACTTCATTAAAGTTAAAACTCCTTCTTTATAAAAGGTGCTGCCAAGAGAATAAAAACAGAAGATTCAGAGTAGGAGAAAACATTTGGAAAACGCATAGCTAATAAAGATCTATCCAAATATACAGATAATTCTTAAAATTTAACAATAAGAAAACAACTCAATTTAAAAAACAGGCAAAAATATCTAC
>NW_007734648.1:35668-37114 GCF_000696425.1 Galeopterus variegatus | reverse complement strand
TATTTACATCCTCCAATATCTATCGCACAGACAAGTAAATATAAAGGAAAACTTGGCTTTAGCTCGTGTTTTCCTGTTAATTTATTGGGTGATGAAAGTCTCTCTCCCTATTTTAGTTTCTCATTTGAGCAATAGGTATAATAATGTCCCACAACCCCCTGCTTTCTTAATAGAAAGTTTCTGAGACCCCAAAATTATATGTTATATGTGCAAATTGTGTATGAAGCATACATTTTTAGAATCCATGACAATGTTTGTTGTCACTTTCACCTAGAGTCCCTCAGTTCATATTTCCTGTCTCTGTGTCTTTGTCTCTCTGTCTCTGCCTCTACCTCTCTTTCTGTCAGGCGCAAACACTCATATACATACACCTCACACACACAATGCTTTCAGCGCTACGATCTTGTTAAAGAATAGAGGTTAGAGACTATGGCTATGCTATTAAAAGTCCACTGGTCCTCTATTGCTTGGTCAGTAACATCTATCAGTCACTTAGTGGCACGAGAGATGCTTCAACCAGGTGGTCAAACTGGTGCTGAAGTGATACTCTCTGCAACTGCAGCTCTACTTTCGCCACCTGATTGTATAGAAGACAGGTAACAGGCACAGACACAGATGCTACTGAGCTACAGAGGAAATCAAGTAAAACACTGTAAGGGTGTCCTCCCATGTGATGGAACACGACTTTGTCTTGATCAAAAAATGTATAAGATTTTCTAATAAACCAATTTATGAGGAAAAATCAATCAAGGTATCTTTATGCTCAGAAATAATTCTAGGTTTTCTATTTCTTTTTACTACATTAAGTAATGGAACTCTGCCATCTCAGAACTCTATNAATTCTTAAAATTTAACAATAAGAAAACAACTCAATTTAAAAAACAGGCAAAAATATCTACACAGACATCTCACCAAAGAAGTTATACAGATGACAAATAAACATGTAGAAAGATGCTCAACATCATGCATCACTAGGAAAATTGAGAATTAAAATAACAGTGAAATGCCACTACGCACCAATTAAAATGGCAAAAATCTAAATCGCTGACAACACCAAATTCTGGTGAGGATGTGAGTAACAGAAACTCTCATTCATTTCTAGGGGTAATGCAAAGTGGTACAGCCACGTTGGAAGACAGCTTGGCAGATTCTTACTATAGCGTGAAGAACTAAACATACTCTCACTGTAAGATCCAGCAATCGTTCTCCGTGGTATTCACCCAAATGAGTTGAAAATTTACATCCACACAAAATCCTGCATGCAGGTGTTTATAGCAGCTTCATTCATAATTGCCAAAACTTGAAAATAACCAAAATGTCCTTCAATAGGAGAATGGACCAATACATGTTGTACATCCATACAATGGAATATTATTCAGCACCAAAAGGAAATGAGAAAGCAAGCAATTAAAAGACAGAAACCTTAAATGTATATGATTAAGTGGG
>NW_007734648.1:28761-33257 GCF_000696425.1 Galeopterus variegatus | reverse complement strand
CTTCAAGAGTAATAAAGGACATTGAAAGAGAAACTAAGAGAGAAATCAGTCCTAATTTGTGAATTAGATTATCAACTCATGAAATAGAAAACTAGTTACAATCTTTTCTAAACTCAAAGGGTGTGTAATAAACATTCGATTAATTAAAAATCAATACTGCCAAGAAACTTCATAGCTCTGTGAATAATGATTATGAATTTAATTCCTAATCAGAGAGCTGTTTGGATCACACATCTGTTTCTCTTTGTGTTTAGTCACTCCATGCACATGGACAGTCACACTGATGTGAGAAATAAAATAACCAGATCGATAGTTTTGTCTGGTTTTATTTTGATTAAAAATTTTAGACAGTATGTTTTGTAGGTAAGTTATTTGTAAATTTTTGGGTAAAGTTGGTAAAGTGCTTGGGGAGATTTCACAATAAAAGCAGATTATAACAATATGAGTATTTGGTAAGCAGTGCTATCTCTATTGAGTCCAGAAAAATAAACATATACTTCAATCAATGCCTCGATAAGCATTAATTGATCAAGGCAGTATAATGATTAAAATATTCATTACGTCTTTTCAGAGGAACATTATAAGTGAAAGTAGGAATTTGATAATACACTCTGTACCCATTTTAAATATCTATGCAAGAGGATTTCTTCTGTGCCGCTTTTTTGATACTGACTTGGATGGTACCTTTGACTTATATATTAAGGGAAAATGGAAAATTAAAAGTATCCAAGTGAGGTGAAAATGAGTTCAGGAAATGAATATTACATATGCAAGCACCCTATTGTTACCAGGTTACGAAGTTCGCAAACTCCATCCAAAATATAGCACTGGAAATTAGAGTCTGCTTATTTAAAGTAAATCAAATATAAAGTTTTTGAGGTAAGACATCTGTCAAAAGAAAGACCAAAGTTTCACATGGGCACCAGAGGGCATAAAGCACTTTGGAATAACTAAACTGTTAAAAAATACTTTAAATCAGGACAGCCCGATGGTGCACTGGAGAGCGCACCGCTTGGGAGCGCGGCGGCGCTCCCGCTGAGGGTTCGGATCCCATGTGGAGACCGGTTCCCGCTCACTGGCTGAGCGTGGTGCGGATGCAACACCGAGGGTTGCAATCCCATTGCCGGTCCCCGGTACCGGCGTGACACTGAGGGTTGCGATCCCGTTACCGGTCAGTAAAAAAGACAAAAAGGAAAAAAAAATACTTTAAATCCATTCAGCCCAGATAACAAGACCCTTCAATGCCATAGTGTGGGCAGCAGGTTTTAAGCTAACTGTATTACCAGCCAGTATCCTCTGTAATCACAAAGCATATATATTTTGAGGTAGTATGTATGAATACAGACAACCAACTTCTTCACCTAAAGTCACCATCCAAAAGGGAGATTTCATTCTTTTTCAGTCCAGAGTAGACCAGACTTAGTAAATAATGGTTAAATGTTTAATTGACTTGAGTTTACGGGCTTGGATGGTATTTCCAAGCTGCATCTAAGGTGGCCATGTAGAATTCTCATTAAAAACAAGCAAAATATAACAACAGGTTATCAAGACATGAACATATAAATAATGGAGTTTTTATGCTCATCAGACTTAATTGTCTTACCATCACTGAACTGCATAGAAAAATAGCACTGATATAATTGTACCACTACCCCACTTCAAAAATTTAATGGCTTACCTAGAACAACAATTCTCAAACTTTTCAGTCTCAGGAACATTTTTCATTCTTAAGAATTATTGAGGAATTCAAGAAATTTTTGTTAATGTGGATTACATCTTTCTCCATTTACTGTATCAGAAGTCAAAATAGACACTTTTAAAATGAAAATACACACTTCCCATAAAAATAATGATGTCATTGCCTGTCATACAGCTTTTGGAAAACTCGATTGTGCACTCATGACAGAAAGAGTAAAAATGAAAATAATGTCTTAGTATTATTATAGAAAGAGTTTTGACCGCATGATGTCCTGAAACCATCTAGGAGAAGCACCAGCACTCTACAAGCAACACATGGAGAACAAATGGCCTTGAGGACACAACTTCTTGCTGTAATGTATTTCAAAATCCATTTTTTTCCTTCATACTGAGCCCTGTTCTTTCCCACTGTCCTTCTGTGTTTCCTTCTAAACTCTGTATTCTTTAGCAATGTCCGTTTATACATCTTTTAACGCAAATGTTAGAGCCCTTTCCTATATGCCTTGCGTTGCTCTAGGCAATGAGTAAAGATACAATCCCTGCCTTCAAGATCTGAGATTATCCAGAGCAAAGCAGAGACATAACTTAACAATTACATACAGTTTGCAGGTTCTGTAATAGAGATGTGTACATGGTGCGGCAGAGGTGGAGAGGAGGAAGGCTTGTCCAACTACTGGCCAACAATGATGGACTCATGCTGGCTCTTCCATTTGGCTTGATCTCCCTACTTCCCCAAATTAAAAACTCTTCTTGATCCATCAAGTTCAAGATCAAATATTTATTTTCACATAAGCTTTATTTGGATGATGTAACCAATTTTAACTATTTTTTAAATTATGTCACACAATTTTATGAAGATGTTTCATTACATTCTTCAGCTTTGTTGAAATATCATTGACAAATAGAGATTGTATATATTCAAAGTGTACAACGAGATGTTTTTATATACATATACATTGTCAAATGATTTCCAAAATCAAGCTAATTAACATATCCGTATACTTAAGATCTACTTTCTTAGCAAATTTCAAGTGTATGATGCATTACTATTAACTATAGTCACTACGCTGTGCACTAGGTCTCCAGGACTTACTCATCTTATTAATGAAAGTTTGTACCCTTTGAATCTCTCCATTTCTTTCACCCTCAGACCTCTGATAACCACCCTTCTACTCTCTCTTTCTATGAGTTGATTTTTTTGGATTCCACATATAAAAGATATGTAATATTTGTCTTTCTGTGTCTGGCTTATTTCACTTAGCAAAATGTCCTCAAGTTTTATTTATGTTGTTGCAAATGACAGGATTTCCTTATTTTTTAAGGCTGAATAATACTTCATTACACACACACACACACACACACACACACACACACACACACACACAGAGAGCCCTGTCCCCACATTTTCTTTATCCATTAACCTATCGACAGACACTTAGGTTGTTTTCATATCTTGGCAATTGGGAATAATGCTTCAGTAAATATGGGTGTGTGGATATCTCTTCTAGATAGTGTTTTATTTCTTCTGAATATATATCCATAAGTGGAATTGATGGATCATATGGTAGTTCTATTTTTAGTTTTTTGAGAAATCTACATACTGTTTTTAATGGCTATACCAGTTTACACTCCCAGCAACAACATGTGTTCATTTTTCTTCACATCCTTTTCAACACTCACTATTATTTCACTTTTTGAAAATAGGTGTCCTAACAGGTATGAGGTGATATCTCACTGTGGTTTTGATTTGCACTTACTTGATGATTACTGATGTTGGACACATTTTCACATAAATATACCTGTTGACCATTTGTGTATCTTCCTTGAAAAAAATGTTTACTCAGGTCCTTTGCCCATTTGTTTATTTATTTATTTATTTGCTTTGATTTGCTAATTCTATTAGAAGAATTTGTCATCCCATGGTATGATTTGCTAATTCTATTAGAAGAATTTATCATCCCATGGTGGAATTATTAGGGTTACTCTGGAAAGCCATGTTTGCCTGAATAACACAGTCCCTTTTAATCCAAGATTGAGCTGCCCTGGATACCGTGATTCCCACTTGGTGAAAAATACCACATTGATACATTGGTGCCCTAGGAAAAATCATTGATCTTGCTCAACTTCCTCGATGCCCTAGGAAAAATCATTGATCCTGCTCAACCTTCCTCAACCCTGCCATCTCCAGCTATAAAATGCATGTTCAAGAGCTCAGGGCTGCCAAGACTAGGATTGGACTCTGGTGAAAAAACTGTCCTTCATTTTTGAAGGACAGTTTTGCCAGTTATAGTATTATTGGCTGGCAGGTTTCTTTCCTTACAGCATTTTGAAAATATCATCTCACTCTCCTCTGGCTTGCAAAGTTTTTGCTGAGAAATTCTCTGGTAGCCTAATGGGGATTCCAGTATATGTGAGGAACCTCTATTCTCCTGCTGCTTTCAAAATTCTGTCTTTGATTTTTGACAGTTTGATTATAATATATGTCTTGGCAAAGTCTTCTTTGTGTTGAACCTGATTGAAACATATCGAGTTTTAAGTATCTGGATGGTCATATCTTCCCCAAGATTTGGGAAGCTTTCAGCCATTATTTCTTTAAATAAGCATTTTGTCCCTTTGTCTCTCTCCTCTCCTTTCGGAAATCCTAAAGGCAAACATTAGCTCTCTTTATGGTGTCCCATAAATCCTGTAAGATTTCTTCATTTTTTAAAAATCCAGGGGCCGGCCCCGGTGGTGCACTGCGCTAGTGCGCCACTTGGGAAGCGTGGAGGCGCTCCCGCCGAGGGTTCGGATCCCACATA
>NW_007734648.1:21971-27761 GCF_000696425.1 Galeopterus variegatus | reverse complement strand
GTCCGGTACGGGGGCAACACTGAGGGTTGCGATCCGCTGCCGGACACGGAAAAAGACAAAAAAAAAAAAAATCCAATGACTGGATATTTTCTAATGCCTTGTCTTCAACTCTATAGATGTTTTATCTTCTGCTTGATCAAATCTGCTTTTGAGGCTCATTGTATTCTTCAGTTCCAGAATCTGTGTTGGGTTTTTTTTTATTGTTTCTATCTCTTTGTCAAACTTCTATTTTTGTTGTATGTTGTTTTTCTGATTTCATTAAGTTGTCTATCAGTGTTTTCTTGTAGCTTGCTGAGCTTCTTTAAAACATTTATTTGGGCCGGCCCGGTGGCGCACTGGATAAGTGCGCCGCTTGAGAAGCGCGGTGGCGCTCCTGCCCGAGGGTTCGGATCCCACATACGGACCGGTTCCCGCTCACTGGCTGAGCGAGGCGCGGGAGCAGCACCGAGGGTTGCGATCTGTTGCCGGTCCCCGGTCCGGTACGGGGGCAACACTGAGGGTTGCGATCCGTTGCCGGACACGGAAAAAGACAAAAGACAAAAAAAAAAAACAAAAACATTTATTTGAATTCTTAGCCAGGCAATTAGTGGATCCATTTGGGGGGGGCAGTTACTGGAAAATTATTATGTTCTTTTGGTGAAGTCATGTTCTCTTGGTTTTTCATTATTGCTATCTTGCACATTTAATGGCACATTCACCTATTCCAGACTTTACAGACTAGTTTCAGTGGGGAAAGGCCTTAACCTACAGGCAGGTGCAAGGGCACTGGCTGGGTGAGGTGCAATAATTCCAGTTGTGGTAAGGGTGCAACATCATAGTCCCTATGCAGCTCTGTCAGCTGAGGCTGGCATTAGTGAAGATTTCAAGGGTCCTCAGCAGTCAAGGCTTTGGGTGTCTGCAGTAGTGGTGAGCATTATTGCGGTCTTTGTTGATAAGACTACTGGTGTTTTTCTGATCTCTCTTCCTCCCACAGGGGAGGATGTGGCTGAAGAGATCTTTTTTGGTGCTGGGTCCAGCTCGTGGGAGTGCTTATGGTAGGGGTGGCACAGGTGTCTGATGCATGGTGTCCATAGAGCTGGGGTCTAGAGCACAGACAAGTGTGGAGTGTGAGTGGCTCCAGAGAGAGGTGTGCTGTAGTGGTGGTTCCAGTGTGTGCAGTGTAGGTGCTCATGGAGTGACCACAGAGCCAGGATCTGGAATGCAAGGCATGCACAAAGTGACAGTAGCTCTGGGGTCTGGGGTATGGGCTAGTTCACTGTGGCAGTGGCTCCAGTGTCTGAGGTGCAGGTGGTTATGGAGTGGCAGTGAAGCCAGGGTCCAGGGTACAGATGCACACATAGTGACCATGGCTTCAATGTCCAGGATGTGGCTAACCTGCAACAAAGGTAGCTTTGGTGTCTGGTACAGATGGTACCAAAGGGGTGCCACTGTAAAGCCAGGGTCTGAAGTATGGACACATGCAGAAAGGCTGTGGCTCTGAGGTTCAGGGCACACACAAGATTCTGGGGGAATGGTCCCAGTTCTAGGGCAGTATAATAGTGTCTCCTTTTTGGTGGAGGTTGCAGGAACATCTTCCTCTCTTGGAGGAAGGGGCTGCTGCAGTGGTGATGGCTGTTTGTTACTGTATGAGTTTGTTTCTGTTCATAACTGAGTAATTTATAAAGAAATGAAATTTATTTTTTATGATTTTGGAGGCTGGGAAGTCAGGGCCCAGTGGACACATCTGGCAAGGACCTTATTCTTGGTAAGGGCTTTCTATAGGGTCCCATATTGACCAGGGTTTCACATGGTGAGAATGGTATGAGCTCCTTTATATGTTTTCCTTATAAAGCCACTAGTCCACACCCATGGCAGCCCATTAAACCATCACCGATTACTCCATGAGTGGGTTAATCCATTCATGAGGAGTAGTCATCATGATCCAATCACCCCTTAAAGGCCCCACCTTTTAAAACTACCGTAGTCTAATTTCCCATCCTCTTAATACTGTTACAATGGGACCAAGTTTTCAACACATAAACTTTTGGGAAACATTCAACCCGTAGCAGTTACCTCGGTGTGAAAGCTGCCAGCATTTTCTCCAGAGCAGGTCCCTGGGGACCATGGTGGCATCTGCCATATGGCTGATACTAATAGTCCCCACCCTTGTTCTTTGCTCCTAGCTGTTTCCAGACATCCCAGGTATGCCAGTCTCCCTAGCGATCCTTTCTGTGTGGTCATTCTCCATTTTCTGCTCCATTGTGTTGATTTAGGTTCTGAACTGAAACTCTGAGCCCTCTCAAGGCTATTTTTTGATCATGAATAGCCATCTAATTATTGTTTTTTTATGACACTTTCTAATCAATCAAGCGATCTACATTCTTATTGTTGTACTAGTAACATAAATAAAACCCCAATCCTGGAAATATATTTAAATATTTTGTAAATCTAAATTTAAAAAAATTAGAATGTAGAATATGATCTGTTCTTAAATAAACAAACTTATGATTAAAAATAACAGTAATAATAATTATTATTGCTTTTCCTTGGGGGAAGAAGTCCAATATCTTCTTCTCTGCTATCTTCCTGACATTCTTATCATAATTTTTATTTGTTTTTCTTTATATTGGGAAAATTAAAGAAAGTCACTGCATTATCCATAAGAAAATAAAGTACCTTTGAGGAAATGGAGATATATTACTGTTTACAAAATAAGAAAGTACATAAAACATTTTATGTTGTGTAGGTTGAGGCCTCCTAGGGACAACCAGGAACTGACAGTAAGTGTTATTGCAGGTATTCTATTTTCCAAAGTCTCTTTTGTTTAATAGGTTGAAAGGGAAAACTTGTGTGTATCATATCGAAAGTACATAAAACATTTTATGTTGTGTAGGTTGAGGCCTCCTAGGGACAACCAGGAACTGATAGTAAGTGTTATTGCAGGTATTCTATTTTCCAAAGTCTCTTTTGTTTAATAGGTTGAAAGGGAAAACTTGTGTGTATCATATCAGAAGAAGAGAGTCACAAGGGATGCATGTCCAAGTCTGCCTAAACCCTGGTGGGGCTAGTGTCACCGGAAGAAGTGAGCGGTAAGAGACAGGACATGACATCTGCCTACCCTTAGACTCCCTTAGCCTTTAGGGAAGCGGCTTCTACCCCTTGAATATCCAGGATGTCAGACTGTCTTCCCTTCGTAATTGGGCTCAAAGCAAAACTTCGAATTGGACTAGTGCTAGTGGCAAAACAACATAGTGCAGTGGTATAACCACTGGCTCTAGAACTAGACTGTGTAAATTCAAATCTCAAATCAACCCCTTATTAGCTATAAAAGTTGGGCAAATTATTTAACCTCTTTGTGTTTCACTTGGCTCAATCAGAAAAGTGGAATAATATTAATACTTCCTTCATTGGAAAGAGTAAGTTGGTCAGTATATGAATAGTACTTGGCCCATAATAAACATTAAATAATTATTATTGTCATTGGAATGTGAGGTTGATAAAAATAACATCTTTGTTTTCCATTATATTCCCATACCTAGAACAGTGCTTGGAACATAACATCAAACAATACACATTTGCTAAATAAATGAAGGAAAAGATCGTCAGTCAAAATGGGTAAGATGCATTGTCAACAGCAACATCATTTTATAGATAAAGAAATTGCAGTTGCATATCAGCTGATCTGGGGCCTCTTTGTGGCTATGAAGTGAGTTGAACCCTCACATTTGGACTGTGCAAGTTTCTTCAGTCTTTGAAGCATTTAAAGGATGAAATAATCTGTGTAGAGATAGTAGGTTTGCAGCAACTTTGAGATGTAGGCTCAGACCAGTATTCATTTAATTGAAATAAAGTAGAAGATGACTACATTGTATGTCTGTTTGGTGATGTAGATTTCATTGGTTAGATCTTTGTTATAATATTTATCATATTGTATGATATTTATAGGTCTCCATTGCAAATTAGCAAGAAAAATCTGATATAGACTTAGAAAAATCGAATCGAGTTTTAAGGAGGAGTGGGGTGCTGAGGACAAAGAGTTTTCTTTTCTGTAAGTCTTCCAGAATAAGATGTGATCCAACCTAAATACTGAAAATTGATGTAGACTTTTAAAAACATTCCCTTTTGCCTTTTCCCTCTCTTCTTTCCACAGTATTGCAGAAATATAGGCCATTATATTAAAAGGGAGGGAAAAAAGAAGGAGATTTTCAGTCTCTCTTTCACAGTGCTGTAACTCATAAACATCCTCTCTGTAAAGTATATTGGCCCTTTCTTTTCATAGAAAAACACTGAAAGATAAACAAGAACCAAATCCATATTAAATTTAGAGAAGGAAAACTTGTGGGTAAAAAAACCCCCTGCAAAACCATTGGGTGCATTATGCTGTCAATACATCATCCAAAAAGAAACTCAGCCTTTTATAAATGCTATAATGGCCTTGAAAACCTTCCTACATAAACAAATGAAATGTCAGCCTTCTAAGGTTGACTCATAGAGTTGCTTACTCAGGGAAATAATAACGATTTAAAAGTGATTCTGGACTAAATTGATTCTTTTTTTTAAAAAAATTGGAAGTTGGATACAACGATACTCTAGTAAATTAACCAGAATTGCTTGATATGTGGATAGAAGGAACATTTATTTGGAATGGTGGAGTTTGTGAATCCTTTTTCCTTCACTTCATTTTTTTTTTTTCCTTTTTGTCTTTTTTACGGACCGGCAATGGGATCGCAACCCTCGGTGTTGCGCCTGCACCGCGCTCAGCCAGTGAGTGGGAACCGGTCTCCACATGGGATCCGAACCCTCGGTGGGAGCGCCGCCGCACTCCCAAGTGGCGCACTCTCCAGTGTGCCACCAGGCCGGCCCCTTCACTTCATTTTTTAAAAAAATGTTATACCTTCTTTTAGTTATATCCTGTTTTTTGTAAATTAGGATTCGCATGAATTCACTAGGCATTTACTATGTGCACAGGCTCTCATTGAATCCTCACTACAGTTCTGCGAAGCACACCCCATTATCCCCAGCATGTACAGGCAGATGAGGTTTTCAGAGGTTACATGCCTCACCAAGGCCACACAGGTTTAACTGGAAGGGGTAAAATTTGAGTTCATACCTCATACCCCTTTGTTTAAAGTTAATCGAAGGTTAAATCTAGGTCATAGATTTCAAAATCCTTGTGATTTTATTGATTACTTTTATAATAATTAGGTGAATGTACCCAGACGGTTCACATTATTTACTTTATTTAATATAAAGTGACATTTATGTTGTAGTACTACAATTATTATGGCATCTTACAGTGAAGTCCATTTAGATATGATTCATCACATTAATCATGCCCCAAGGCAAAGTCTGGGAACTTGACCACATTCGCGTTCTACTTGGGGCCTCTCTTCCATGGTTGGTCAGCTATTTCTGAGCTTACTGGGCAAGGTTCTACCCATGGCTTATCAGAGTCTAAAGGTATTACATTCCTTTGATCTCAATGCAGAACCTATGCTTCACTGGTGACAATTCATAAAATAATAAAATAGTAGAAAGATAGTTGAAGACATTTTCTCCTAGTTTTTGTTCAGAGACTGACCTTGCCCATTGTGTGTGCACCATGAGATGAAGACAGGCAGAAGCCTAGGGGTCAGATAACATTTTGCTGATAAATGTTTCACTCCTGCATGCTCTGGAGAACCTTCTGTTAACCCGTGTCTTCTCTCTGATCACTGCCAAAAACATCTGTGAAGGTTCAGTTCAGTCCATTTTTTTTTTTTTTCCTTTTTGTCTTTTTTCGTGTCCGGCAACGGATCTCAACCCTCAGTG
>NW_007734648.1:14599-21472 GCF_000696425.1 Galeopterus variegatus | reverse complement strand
CCACCACACTCCCAAGCGGCGCACTGTAGCAGTGCGCCACCGGGCCGGCCCAAGTTCAGTCCATTTAATACCAATACCACACATTAATGTTCAGGAAGAATGTCGTGTCTTCTGTGAAAAATAATCCAATATGCTCTTCTGAATAACACATAATTTATAAATGAGCTAATGTCTTAGACAGATGTTAGGTCAAGGTTGACTTGTTTCCTTTCAAAAAGTTATAGATATGGACATATTAAACAGACATCTAAGTTTTCAGAAGCTTATGAAACACTGATGCTTTTTCAGCTTTCTAGATACATACTATAGGAAATTTCTGCATACTGTTACATCAATTTACTTCTTAAGAACAAAAAAGGAAAATAATATAGCACTGATACAATTAGCTACAACAAACCATTGATTTATTTTTATATTAAAGATCACATTCGCAGAATTTGTCCTAGAGGAAATGTGAGGTAAGTGGGCTTCAGAATTTGACATCTGGTTTCTGATTCTATCATCCTCATTTTGCTCTGAGTTATTTTACTTTATTATTTGTTTTTGGTTTATTGGGTCTGAGAACAAATTATCTAGCTGGGTAACCAGAACGAATCACCGTGTGAAAACAGGGTTACCTTGAAACTTCCACAGTGTTCAGTGTCCCTGCAGGGCTCCAGCTACATGGCCTGCTCAGCTGGTCTACTTCCCAGTCCAGGAATAGACGGACAGAGTAAGACTGTGACGGCAGCTCAAGTCATTCACCGTGATGAGGGGATTTGGAAGATAAATGACATCTTTAATTACGAGAACCCTCACGTTTCCATTTTAGACCCTAGGCTATAGTTGGGAGCACAGAGAAGACACAGGATAATTTCTGCTTTGCTGGTTGTGCATTGTAGCAGCAAAGCACAAATGCCTGCGGTGGGAGAGGTGGGAGGGAACACGGTGACCTGTACCTGGGACTGTCAGATTGGATATTGTTTTTGGCCTCTCCTACAGTCTCATGAATACAGTGAAATACCAAAATATGTGGCTAATATAAAACCAAATCCCATGTTGAAACTGTGGGTTTATTCTCCTTGAAGGCATTATATTCCTGGATATTTCTTTTTAACACCACAAAAATGAAGTGTCTCCCGACTGTGAGAACATTGGCCTTAATGGCAGGAGAGAAGTGCAGCTGGTAATACTCGCTGAAACGTTAAGTGTTCAAATGTCTTCTACTGTGATTGCTTCTATCAGATCCCAGCACCTCCAGAGCTGCAGCTCACGTTCTCTTGTATAAGAAACAGCAGCTGATAACCACAGCACAAGAGCTGTAGCGATTAGAACAAGTGAGTAGGCGATAAGAATGAAAGGTGAAGCCGCATCAGGCATGTCGTTTTGGTTTGCTTTGTGCTGTTTTCTGTAGCCTCCCAGTTACTGTATCATTTCTCACTTTCCGAGTGACTAAGATTGCCTCTTTTTAGGAAGAGAATAGCTCACATTGGAATCTTTTTCCTGTGGTTTCCATGATGGAAAATGAGAAAAATAAAACAAGCTTTGAATTAGTTTGAAAAATAATCTTCCCACTTCAAAATGTTTACAACACTCACATGCTTAGAAATGAAAATTAGAATTAGGGCATATCCTAAAGAGCAGTTCTTAACTTCCATCTATCACGGAATAATTCATAGTGAATTATATAATATCGCTAATTACTATTATATAACCTAGTTAACTTCCATCTATCATGGAATAATTCAGAGTTTGACAGAATGGCATTCAGTTATTGTAAATGACAGTGATGAGATATGCGTAGAATAGACTGATCTATGCATACAATAGATTGANTTGTAAATGACAGTGATGAGATATGCGTAGAATAGACTGATCTATGCATACAATAGATTGATCAGGTAAAATAGCAAAATATATGGAATGAGTGTGCTATGAATCTAACAATTTTAAAAAGGGTGCATGTGTAAGTTAATATGCATAAATTAAAATGACTGAATTGGGTAACATTGATAATATACTTTAATTTTTAATGTAATATACTTTGTTGCTGTTTTATTATTTGTACCAATGCTATGATAAATGTTCCTAGAATGTTAATATAATTGGTTAATGAATTCTCATTCTTGTGATATTTCTGATGCTTGGTTGAAACAAGGTACAGAAAATATAGTTTAGTTTTATACGAAAGAATAAGAAATGAGTTTGCCGTTTCACCATTAGTCTCTGCAGAGATCGGTTCTTCATTTTACAAAACATCAATTTAACCATTTCTCCCACACAGAATGTTCTTGTTCCTTCCTCCAAATGAGACAACACAATGGGCCATCCAGTCACTCCATCTGGTTCAAAATTAGGCTTTTGGGTGATGCCCAGCTCTTCCTGTCAGGAAGAGGGGTCAAATATCAATCAAAATGGAGACAAGTATCTCTGAATGAAATCAAATCTTCCACATCTCCTAGAACTTCTGAAAGATAGCCCCAACATGACTCTTCTAGTTTAGGAGTCCACTTCCACATCCAATCTCAAAAGGTAATGGTACAGTTCGTGAAATCAGAATTCCCTTCATCTTGATTTTATTTTTATTTTTGTGAGTTGAAATAGCTTCTAAAAAACTCAATTACAAGCTTCAAAATATTTTTTAAATCAGTTAACTGATGTAAACTGGCAAATTTTTAAAACGAGAAGAATGTACAATTGGCAAAAGGGCATGTTGGGTTTTCATGAAAACAACAACAAAATACATTGAGACATAATGAAAGTGAAAGCCCGTCTACACTGTCCACCCTACTGTGTAGAAACAGCGAAAACCTCTGCAGCTTGGCGTACAAATGCTCCTTAAAGAGATCAGAGGCAAAACTTTTATGAACGCCCTGCTTCTCCTCATAAAAGCTCTGTGAGCAACAATATTTGGATAAATAACTGTGCTCGTTCCCTCTGAGTCTGGGGAATTTGTAAAGATGTAACAAGCCATTTCATTATATATATACATTTGTTTCCTAGACAAGTAGGTGTGCATTTTCTTCTTGGCTTCACATGTCTTTAAGAATTTTCAAAATCTATGTTTCTGAAACATAAAATTTAAAATAGATTATTATCCTCATTATGTAAATACTGAACCATTTAGGCAATAGAGTCACTCAGTGACTTTAGCCTGGGTTATGATTTTGGAAAACTTGTCTCTATGGAAACTCAGAAAATGCAACTTCACTTTGGATTTCTAGACTTTCAAGTATTCCAATTGTCTAGAAAGGTCCAAAATATTTTTTAGAAGTCTTAGTGTTCTGGGCCAAGCCCATGGCGCACTCGGGAGAGTGCGGCGCTGGGAGCGCAGTAGCACTCCCGCCGCGGGTTCCGATCCTATATAGGGATGACCGGTGCGCTCACTGGCTGAGCACTGCAGCCGGTAACAAAAAAAAACGATGAAAAAAAAAAAAAAAGTCTTAGTGTTCTGCTTCTTGATTGTATCTTTTTTGTTATTTGTAGACATCACATAGTTTTCTTGAATCAAATTATTTAATTCTTCTTAGACTTTTTATACAGAAAGTTCACAATCCCTTGCATCTGAAGTATGCAATTTACCTGTGCATAACATATGCATTTTTGTTGTAATAATGGTGACGAGGAACTTTGCTAAAAATAGATTAAATATATAAAAATAATTTGTGTTCATCATAAAACTTGACAAAATTTATTGATTTGTGTGAAATTGAAAATGGAAGTTTTTCATCTTCTTCCTTATCTGACCTTTTTTGTCGCTGCTCCTAATTCCTAGCTTTCCACAGACTAGTGTTCAGCACTATTGACAAGTTTAAATCTATACTTTAAGACCATTTTTAGGCACGTACTACACAAAATAGGTGCACACACTATATACTCTTCTGTGACTTCGTTAATTCATTTTACTATTTATCAGGATGACTTGTGCTAGCTTTACAAGATACATGCCCTGAAATCTCAGTGGCTTAGCAGCCTATATACATTTCTTAATGATGTCACAGTTTGATGTGGTTTAGCTGGGGTTCTTCCATATTTCAGTTATGCCATGTGGAACACATGGCCTCAAAGGCCACTGCAGCAGAGCATAAGAAATACCTAAGAGGTATACTGGCTCTTACCCCTCTACTCTGAGGTGACATACATCACTTCACTTATAGTCTGTTGGCCAGAACTAGTCACATCACTGTAAACTTCCTACAAAGGAGGCTGAAACATGAACACAATCACCTGGATATGTGGTGAACTTTCAGTACGTCTGCCACGTTCACTTAACATGTTGTAGGTGCCTCCTGCCTGTGTTAGTATACATGGTTATACCAACAAGTTTTTTAATCAAATAAAATTTTTATAAAATAAAAAGCATTCAAGCATCCATTTTCTGGCCTATGAAACCTTACAAGACAAGACATTAGAGTATATCTTTACTGATATGAAATAAAATATCTAAACAACTATCCAGATCATTTCAGGTCTTTAGACATTATAATAAGAGAACATAACGGGGATTCAGGACAAAAATGTCTAAATATAGTAACTCCTGAGTTACTCAATCTAAATTGACTCTACCTTCCCCGTCACTGTACTTGAGGAGGAATTTAGTAGTTCTGAAGATAATGGCCTCAATAGTATTTTGGATTTAGAAAGAAAAGCCAAATGGTGGATGACTGAATACATAGTCTTGAAGCAGCCTAACCCTGTCCTGTGTTATTTGTGGTCAATATTGGATAAGGGGTTTTATAAGGATAAAGGGGTTCTGTACACCTCCAATCTCATAACAGCCATTTTATCTCCACCCTTGTAATTCACAGCTGCCGTCTTGACTGATTTGCTGGTCTTTTTGTAAAATAAGACTCATTTAATTTTTATGTCCTCATTTAATTGTTTTCTTCTGAAATACTCCTGNCCTGTGCATAACATATGCATTTTTGTTGTAATAATGGTGACGAGGAACTTTGCTAAAAATAATTTGTGTTCATCATAAAACTTGACAAAATTTATTGATTTGTGTGAAATTAAAAATGGAAGTTTTTCATCTTCTTCCTTATCTGACCTTTTTGTCGCTGCTCCTAATTCCTAGCTTTCCACAGACTAGTGTTCAGCACTATTGACAGGTTTACATCTACACTTTAAGACCATTTTTAGGCACGTACTACACAAAATAGGTGCACACACTATATACTCTTCTGTGACTTCATGAATTCATTTTGCTATTTATCAGGATGACTTGTACTAGCTTTACAAGACACATGCCCTGAAATCTCAGTGGCTTAGCAGCATATGTACATTTCTTAATGATGTCACAATTTGATGTGGTTTAGCTGGGGTTCTTCCATATTTCAGTTATGCCATGTGGAACACATGGCTTCAAAGGCCACTGCAGCAGAGCATAAGAAATACCTAAGAGCCAGGGGTATACTGGCTCTTACCCCTCTACTCTGAGGTGACATACATCACTTCACTTATAGTCTGTTGGCCAGAACTAGTCACATTACTGTAAACTTCCTACAAAGGAGGCTGAAACATGAACACAATCACCTGGATATGTGGTGAACTTTCAGTATTTCTGCCACGTTCACTTAACATGTTGTAGGTGCCTCCCTATGTTAGTATACATGTTTATACCATCAAAGTTTTTTAATCAAATAAAATTTTTATAAAATAAAAAACATTCAAGCATCCATTTTCTGGCCTATGAAACCTTATAAGACAAGACATTAGAGTATATATTTACTGATATGAAATAAAATATCTAAACAACTATCCAGATCATTTCAGGTCTTTAGACATTATAATAAGAGAACATAATAGGGATTCAGGACAAAAATGTCTAAATATAGTAACTCCTGAGTTACTCAATCTAAATTGACTCTACCTTCCCCGTCACTGTACTTGAGGAGGAATTTAGTAGTTCTGAAGATAATGGCCTCAATAGTATTTTGGATTTAGAAAGAAAAGCCGAATGGTGGATGACTGAATACATAGTCTTGAAGCAGCCTAACCCTGTCCTGTATTATTTGTGGTCAATATTGAGAGCATTGTAAGGATAATGGGGTCTGTACACCTCCAATCTCATAACAGCCATTTTATCTCCACCCTTGTAATTCACAGCTGCCGTCTTGACTGATTTGCTGGTCTTTTTGAAAAATAAGACTCATTTAATTTTTATGTCCTCATTTAATTGTTTTCTTCTGAAATACTCCTGNAAAATAAGACTCATTTAATTTTTATGTCCTCATTTAATTGTTTTCTTCTGAAATACTCCTGTTAAAAAAAATGTGATTGACTGAAGCATCTTGCTTATCTGTATTGTTGAAAAAATTACAAAATGTCATTGAAAATATGAAGTCAATATTATATTGAGACAGATAAGCTATAAAGTATGAATTTTATCTATGGCATTATATGACAATATTATTCTTTTTGAAATCTCCTTATTGCATATTGGATTATCTCTGATATTCTGATAATTATTAGAAAAATTCCATTCTCAAATTTTCACAATTTGATTTAAGGTTTATCAGAAGTAATTGATGCCAATTTTTTTTTAAGAAGAAAAAAAACAACAGAGTACATAGGATTTACTAATTTCTGCTCAATAGTGGAAAGATGTGCTTTTACCAGGACTGACATGATTCTATAGAAATTCAGCTCAGCACTGATTGTGAAACAGATTTGGGAGGTGTTTTCATGGTGGCAACACAATGCTCATGAGCTGAGTCCCAAAGAATATGCAGGTAACCACAAGCTATAATTTTGGCAATCACTGTGGTGATATTTTGAGAGATGGGATGATTCAGGAATTGATTTTTCTATTCCCTTTTAAAAGCTTAGTTTAAAGTTAACTGTCTGATTCTGCTTAATGTGGCTGACATAGTTCTTTTTCTTTTTTTTTTT
>NW_007734648.1:11900-13522 GCF_000696425.1 Galeopterus variegatus | reverse complement strand
AGATTTCAGAAAATCTCTACTACCACTATTGTCTGATCAGAAGGAAAGTGCCATTTTCTTTTATGTGACTATTAAATTCTTTGGCCCCCAGAATCTTTAAATGAACTAGAATAGCTAGAATATATATTTATTGAAAGAGTGAAAACAGAGTAAAATCACTTACATGTTATAATTTGAGGGTTAGTCCACCTAGCTATCTCTCTCTCAGAGGTCTTTACAATACTTGTGATTCTCGTAACTGTACTGCTTTGAGGTGATGGCAAATGGCAAAATATAGATGCTATCTGTTTAGAATAATGCGTCAAAACCTCTCAGCCATTAACACATTAATTTGAATTAGCCAGTCTCTTTTTAGAATGCAGAGGGTGTGTGACTTAAGGCCAGTCTGAGTTAATGGAAAGGAAAGGATCCAAAACTTCCAGTGATACAGAAAGAAATAACACTTAACAGAATTTCATAATTGGAGAGTCTGTTAAATTAGTGGCTTATATGACATGGGTAAAGGGGATACAGACGGAGGCTGAAGAGACACTGAGGAAAAACACCCTGTTGTATAATTTTATACTGTATTCTCACATTAACATTATGTTTCCATTAGAGGTCTAAATGTACGAAACTAACAAACTATATGTATTCAGGCAGAACCAGGCAGAATGATAGGGAACATTCATTGTGAGATAAAAGGGATGAGTTGAAACTAAAGATCAAATTTGTCATATGGTAAAAAGAAAGCTATAGAAGATTTCCTTTCTTAATTTAAATAATCAACGAATCAATGCATTTTATGATTGGCTTCTAAAGACTGTCAACAGAATTATCATGGAATGCTTCCAACCATATCTTTCCACTGAAGATATAACTATATTAGCAGAGGCTGCTAGTCCAAACCAATCTAGTTCTCCATATGGGTGAGACATGGTTAAGCCTCGTTAGCAAAGAGCTGAAGGCAAAACAGCTAAGTAGATGGAGTTATACTAATTCTAATACTGAAGCTATGCATTTTATAGGACAGTGTTGAGGAAAGCCTGCTCACTTTGGTCCTCATCTATAAACAAGCCAGAGATTTATTTGGAACATAAATAACTGTTGTGAGTGTCGTTAGGCCCAACTCAGATCCCCTTTTGTCTCTGGGGTACCCGCTGCTGTGAGTGTCACCTGCTACCGGTGCACAGCCGCCCCTTCTCTAGGTAACTATCATCTTCTCGCCCCACTACCAGAGTCCAATGACCGACTGAACCAGGGGTGAGAACGTTGGTCCTAACTCCAGTGCAACTTGTGCTCTGAAGCTTTCCCCAGGGGACCAGGATGGAACTAGTCTCCATTTGATCCCACATTTTTGCTCAGCTTTATTTTTCCTGCCCTATCCTGCTTCCCTCCTGTTCCTTGTCCTGAAAGAAATCACGTTTAAGAGTCCATTTCAAATTCTGCTTCTGAGAAAAGAAACATGAGACAATGATCTTCATCGGTTGTCTGTGCTTCCCAAGTTTATAGTTTCTGTTGCTCTCATAGGAAGATCTACTAATTATTGAGTACCCACTAATTGTCAGGTTTATTGTATATTTTATCTATTTTAATCTTCAAAGCAGTTCTATTGGGTGGGTTTTGTTACCTCATTCTTTTTT
>NW_007734648.1:8042-10922 GCF_000696425.1 Galeopterus variegatus | reverse complement strand
TTTATATAGAAGCTAGCATGAATAAGCATATAAACCAAGGTAACATCATTTTTTTTTTTTTTTCCTTTTTTTGTCTTTTTTCGTGACCGGCAACTGATCGCAACCCTCAGAGTTGCACCCGTACTGAACCGGGACCGGCAACGGGATCACAATCCTCGGTGTTGCACCCGCACCTCGCTCAGCCAGTGAGTGGCTGGTCTGTATGTGGGATCCGAACCCTCGGTGGGAGCGCTGCCATGCTCCCAAGCGGCGCACTGTAGCAGTGCGCCACCGGGCCGGCCCTGTAACATCATTTTTTATCCATGTAGTTCCAACTATTTGCCATGAATAGAATAAATGATAATGCTAAGTAATTATTAAGTCCAGAAGTGGTTCTCCAACATGAGTGTTGTATTAGTTTCTTATTGCTGCCATAATGTAACCACAAATTTTGTAGCTTAAAACAAACGTGAATGATGAATTATCTCATAGTTTCTAAGGGTGAGAAGTCTGGGCACAGCGTGGCCCAATTGGTTCCTCTGCGTTGAGTCTCACAAGACTGAAGTCAAAGTGTCATGAGGGTTTCCTTCTTTTCTGGAGGTTCTGGGGAAGAATTCACCTCAGCTCATTCAGGTTGCTGAAAGAATTCAGTTCTGTGTTGTAGGACTGAGTCCCCCATTTCCTGACTGGCTGTCATCTGGGGGCCACCCTTAACTACTGTAGACTTCTGTGCAGTCCTTACATGTGACTCCTGCATCTCAGAGCCAAAAAGGAGCTTCAAAATTTCTCCCACTTGGAATCCCTCTGCCTTCGCCTGCTGCTCCATCTCTCCTGCCTCCTGTTCTACTGCATCCCTCCGAATCCAGACAAAGTTCTCCACATTTTAGGGCTCATATAATTAGATTCCCCTCAACCCGCAACAATCCAGGTCCACACGCTTAATCACATGTGCAAATTTCCTTTTGTTATGTGATGCTACATATTCAGTTTCCACAGATTTGAATGTGGATATCTGTTTGGGCTGAGGAGAAGGTCAGTCAAGCCACCCGGATGCTTGTTAAACCACAGACTGCTGGGCCCCACCGTCGAGGTTTCTGAGTTAATAGATCTTAGGATGGGACCCAAGAATCTGAATTTGAACAAGTTTCCAGGTGTTGCTGCTGCTGCTCTGAAAACCACATTTTAAGCAGCACTGATAAAGAATTTTCCCAACTAGGTGAAAATTATTAGTATGCTGAGTGTAGATGATTTTATATCAGATAATATAAATTGAGAAGCACCGGCTTGTTTTTCTTGCTGTTGATCTCTTAACCTTGAGAATTGAGTTTCCAAATTAAATATTTGTGTGTCATATAACAGCTATTCTCTATTTAGTTTTGTTATGTGAATTTAAGGAAAAACTGAACAATATGAGTTTTAAACAGAGCTGCTTCAAATGCATATCTATTATGGGCTATGAAATTCTAATAGGGTGAGTTGAATTTTAGAAATTTCTTATGACCACAATGGAATAAAAAAAATCAGGATCAATCCATGGTTCTCTATTGTTCTTTGAGACACATTCTGGATCAGTGACCACATACAGGGCATTATTTTTAAAGCGAGGAAGCTGCCATCTACAAGATGGACCACAATAGCTCCACGGGAGGTAGTATCATCTGTCATGCCAATGATCCATACAATAAAATTCTGTGGCTTATTGTGTCAGTGAGTGAGAGTGAGTAGGATTATTCATATATCTAAAGCCTTTGAAATCATATATTATTTTTTCACTTTTAAATTGAGGAGGAAGAGGAATTATTCACCAAAATAGCACCTGATTATAAATTAAATTGCTCTAAAAGCAAGTTTAGTTATCATCTAAATTACTCATATATTTGAAGAAGTAGAATACAACCTGCTTTATTTATTTGACAGATGATATGTATGAGCAAAGTATGCAATGAACATTCTTAGGCTTATGAATTTAATGTCACGGAGAGCAATTACAGCATGTTTTATCTAATATCCCCTTGGGTTATTGTTAACACAGATACTGGGTTAGCTGGTCTAACCCTCTGCAGCTATTCGGGAAAATGTTGTGTGAGTAGTACAGATATTGACAGTCATCTTCATTTGTAATTATATGTCTTTCAATAATTTAAAAACTACGTTCACATATGTGATCCCTTGTTACACAGCAATCTTATGAAAAGACGGAGCAGTCTCATGTCCAAGGCAAATATCACTTTGCTGAAATTGCAGAAGTTCCTAATCTAATTGCTGTGAAACTGACTACCATCACCCAATGCAAAAATGAAGTACTCAGAGCAGTGGTAGCACTCCATACCTCCAAATCCACTAGCAATGTGATATTACCTCGCCAGCGACGGACCATCAAAAGCAGCCTCAGACCTTCCTCCTCCTGGTTGTACGAGGCCTTTTCTGACTCACCTCAAGTCCTGTGATTGTTCTTCTCAGCACAGTCAATGTTGCTCAGAGTCCGTACTACAAGCCATAAGACCCAGCACCCTGCTCTGGCCCTTGGGCCTAGTGTCTCTCAGTGATTCCTTTGAACATGCATTTTAAACATGGCCTATAAATAGACATTGTAACCCAAAGTATTATGAGGCTAGAAGTTAATTGGAAGGGTTTTACCAGCTTGATAGTGTATGCTGCTGAGGTTGTCAAATTAAAAAATCATCTGTTAAAAAAAAAGAAAAAAACATGCAATTTCTCATCAATAACAAGGTTGGTAACACCTGTATTATGCAATATAGTTATTAATGATTGTATTAGTTTATTTCAGGGTTGCTATAACAGAATACCTAAGACTGGGTAATTTATAAAGAAGAGAAGTCTAGGGCCGGCCCAGTGGCGCACTGGATAAGTGCGCCGCTTGGGAAGTGCGGCGGCGCTCCC